>NW_024429215.1:3322935-3421544 GCF_017639785.1 Mesocricetus auratus | reverse complement strand
ACAAAAGAAATAATAAAGTTAACAATGAACCAACAAACAAGACCAATTCAGTGCCAAGGTAGAGACAAGAGGGCCAGCTCTCAGACTCAGCAACAGTCATCACAAACGGTATGAGGAATGGGACAAAACAGAAATCTATAATGAGAGAGAGAGGGAGATTCCCTTAAGACAAATGCTTACAGCACTCTGTACCTATTCCTGGCACAGAGTGAAATCAGTCATAAGAGAAAATTTATAGCTGTATTGCCTACCTTTAAAAATGATCTAAGAGCAAAAGTAACTGGCATCAGTACATAGTTCAAACATCATAAAAAATAAGCAAATCAACACTAGAAAGTACACTATTCGAGAATTATGCAAGCCGCGTAGTGGTGGTGCAGTCTTTTAGTCCCAACACTCACTTGGGAGACAGAGGCAGGTGGATCTCTCAGTCCAACACCAGCCTGGATTACAAAGCAATTTCCAGGACAGCTAGGTCTGTTACACAGAGAAACACTGTCTCCCCCATAACTGAGGGAACAAGCAAATTACACTTGTACCCACTTACAAATAAGGACAAGCAAAGATGAAATACAATATATAGAAAGTGTTTGTTGGCTGGGCGTTGGTGGTGAATGCCTTAAATCCCAGCACTCGGGAGGCAGAGGCAGGTGCATCTCTGTGAGTTTGAGGCCAGCCTGGACTACAGAGTGAGTTCCAGGACAGCCTCCAAAACAATACAGAGAAACCCTGACTCTAAAAACCAAAGAGAAAAGAAAATCCTTTGATGGAGTCCAACAAGCCAGCACGGCAATAGTCAGGCACAGCTTTAATCCCAGCACTTGAAAGGGAGAGGTAGGCTGATCTTAGATAGTTTGAGGCCAGCCTGGTCTACAAATTGGACAGCTAGGATTGTTACACAGAGAAAACATACCTAGACAAGCAGTAAAAAAAAACCAAACCCATATCTGATGTCTTTAATCCCAGCATTTGGAAGGCAGAGGTAGGCACAACTCAGTGTGTTTGAGGTCAGCTTCGTTTACCAGAAATACTTCCAAGACAGTCTCCAAAGTCCCATAGTTACCTTGTCTCAAAAAACCAGAACCCCCCCCCCAAAACAAGCACAGAGAAACTGCTTGAAAACAACCATACCAACAAAAAATTCAACGTGCTTTCAGGATCAAAGCTGTATAGGCAACAGTACTCGAGTGAACATTTGTCAAATAAAAACTACAATCTTCAAGCATAGTATAATGTGAGACTATTATTGCCAATAACATTCTAAATTGAGAAAAACTTGAAGAAACACGGTAGGAGACAAACAGGTGCCCAGTGAACTCTTATGGTTCTGCATGCTCTCAGAGTCTTCCTGGGCATTTAGGGATCAGCTAAACTAATGTGTCTCTGTTTTCAACAACCATTCCATTCCCCTCAGAGGACATCTGGAGTTTTGAAAGGATTTGTTTTTTTCAGGTAAGTAGAAGGCTTCTCTGACATGACTCTGAAACAGTAAGGTTGACTACAGCTCATTTCTATTCCCTCCTGTCTGTCATGTGTCTTGTCTCTTGTGTGGTCACATCCTACCAACAAGCTTCTGACAGCCATCCACAACTCTAACTTCAGCAGACCCACCCCATTCTTCTGACTTGCAAAGATACCAGGCACTGGCAGGGTTCACAGCCAGCCAGCCAGGCATGTAGACTTTCCTATATGTATGGTAATAAGTTTGTGTGTATATGGATGGTGCCATCAGCCATTATGATGTGTCAATGGTGCCTTAACAGTGGGGTTGGACTCAGGAGCCTAAGAATCAAAATCTCTGCTGGGTGCTGTGCTGAGCAGAGGAAACCAGCACCCTTCCCCAGAATGCCCATGCACTGTCTCACATGCTCCAAGTCCCCTTGGCCCAGTCTTCTGTCCTCTCAGTTACAGTTCACTGTGTCTGATGGTTGGCTGAACCATGGTTGATAAGTCCAAAGAAAAAGGGCTGTCTCAGCAGGAGGAATCAGGAGGAACATGTGAAGGCAGAGCAGACAAAGCAAGGATGAGGCTGATCCTACCACCACTGGCTCCTCTTGCTTCTGAGTTTGTTCCTTTTATCCTGTAAATGTGGCTCTGCCTCCTGAGTGCTGGGAACAAAGAACCAGACTCTGCATCCCTAGGGATGGTAACAGGGTTGTGCACCTCCATGCCTGGTTTCTCTTTTACTGTACATTAAGATTAATTTCAAATTTTATTCATGCAGGGAGGGAGATTGTTGAGTATGAAGACATGATCTACATACTTTCTAGGTTAATTTTTTTGAGTAGCTGTGTGGCTGGCTGCCATATTGACTCACCAAGATGAAAGAACCCATGTGCAACCTCCAGTAAGACAAGCCATAGTTACATCGCTAGTATAATACCCCATATACTCAATGAACCCTCTAATTACCATAGTATCTCTCTCCTTTTAAAATTAGACCAAAGAGGCAATACCAGGCTTCTGAAATGGGTTGTTTCATTTTTTCTCTTTCTCTCATCCTTCCTTCCTTCCTTCTTCTCTTACTTCCTTCCTTTCCTTTTTTGGAGACAGAGTTCCTCTGTGGCTTTGGAGCCTGTCCTAGAACTTGGTGCACCACCACCACCACCATCACCCAGCTCTCTTTAATTTCTTTTAATGTCCTCTTTTGTTTGAATTCACACACAAAGGAAATGGGATCCATTACCCTCTGAGTTCTTTTCAATATCTGTCTTGTTCTCTGTGCTTACTAAGGCACTACATGACAGGGATATAAACTTAGAGAGTACCATTTAAGTAAAAGGAAAAATCACAAGTACCTGTTTGAGGATGTAACATATGTCAATATTGAATGGTAGCCCAAATTTGAGGTCAGTCTGGTCAACATAGTAAGATTCTGTCTCAAAAAAAACAACAAAATGACAAGCACAGTGGCACACTTGTCACACAGCACTTAGAGGTAGATGCAGGATAATCAAGACTGCAAGGTTCTCTTGTGGTGCAACGAGAGCTCACGTTGAGTGTGCATGACATGAAACCTTGTATAATGAAGGAAGGAGCTGACATGTACACAAAATCTACACACCAAACAGAGCAAGTTAAAACCTTATCATCTTTGCTATCTACACTTAGTCACGAGCTTAGCAAGTCATAACATAAAGATTTTTAAAATATTTCAATTTGGGCAATATTTTTGGCCTAAGCAAAAAAAAAAAAAAACTTGAAAGGGAAATTTTGGATAGTCAGAAAATCACATGAAGGATACAAACACACTAATATATAGAGAACACAGCTAAAATGTTGTGAAAAAATCAGTCCCTAATCCTAACAAGATTATAGCAAGTATCACCCTTTCTATACAAAGTCAATTTAAAATTGTGTAATGGGTATGTGAGACCATCATCCTACAATCCCAGCAACTCCAGAGGCTGTGACAATAAAATAGAAGATCCAGAGCAACAATGTTATCTCCACAAGAACTAAAAAAATAAAATAAATTCAGATAAGCAGTTAGGATGTTTGTTGGGCAAAGAGTTGAGTTCCCAATCCTCCATTTACTCACAATTACCATATGACAAACGCAGAAAATGAGAGAAACATCTTGCACTCTCATTGACCATGACAATGTCTGCACTCCATTGTGCCTCAAGGTCAGAGAGTCCAAAACTGCCCAGAACATCACAAGACCTAATGGCCAAAAGCTTGCCTACAGTAGGATGTATGATTCTGGCCTTGGCTGTTTTATTTTAAATAAGAACAGACCTAGCCAAGGTGTGGTTACTCCTGACCTTCAAGGACAGGAAATGAAAAGTTGAATCTGAAATGTCTTTACTGAATCCTTAGATAATTGAGGAAGAAAAGTCTGTTTATTCCATAATATGATCCCATGTTCCCTTTTGTTTAAGGTGCTCGAGAGTGGTGACAAACTCCTGTCATTCAGTATTAACTGTAAAGGCCCTCTTTATTTTATTCTGTGTCTCTGTCTTTCCTTGGCCATCTTTTGCTAGACTATATTTAGTTGACACTCTGCTTCTCAGGAACATTCCTCGGGTTGCTTGACTGGCTCCAACTGCAGCCCCCTGAGGACAGCTTTCCACATTTCACCAGAAACACATGAACTTCATGAATCTGAAGATGGAAAATGAGCCATGACAGGGATACTGGGAAGAGGGTCATATGATACTTTATTAGAGATAAAAATCCCAAGAGAACCTGAGAACTAAGGTCAGCACTGTGTTGGTCTCTGAACCTCAGACAGAATCCAATAGAGGGAGGTGCCCTCTTTCACCCTCCTCCCTTTAACCCTGGCTTCTCCAATGTACATGTGACCATGTCCAGACAGGAATGCTCAGTGCTGCCAAAATGTGAGATTTCTGCTGACAATAAATCCACTTTATAGCTGAGCTTCCAATGCTTAATTCCAGTCATGTCTACTTGGTTAATCACAGGCTAATAGCCTGTAATAATAATAATAATAATAATAATGAAGAAGAAGAAGAAGAAGAAGAAGTAGAAGAAGAAGAAGAAGAAGAAGAAGAAGAAGAAGAAGAAGAAGTAGAAGAAGAAGAAGAAGAAGAAGAAGAAGAAGAAGAAGAAGAAGAAGAAGAAGAAAGCAAGAAAGTTATTGCTCTGTCTGAGGTGTATATAACACCAAGGCAAGCACCAAAGTGCCTGCAAAACAGGTATGAGCTTTATTCCTAAACTGACAGCAGAAGCTGCTGGGGTGGAAGGGGGTGCATACACTGTCTCACTCAAGAGGCAGTCAGCTGGGGGTCCTGTTGTTAACAGTGAGAGGGATTAGAGCTGGAACCCATCATTGGATTCAGCAGCTCCCTCCTAGATCAAGTGTTAGGCCAGGTACACAGAGCCCCAGACAGACCTCTCCAAGGACTTGACACAACCGGGGAAAACACAAAAGTTTCTTTTAATTCAAGTTAGCTTGGAAGTCTATGCCTGTAATTTACAGAAGCCTTGAACAATAACTGAGTGGGGGTTTTTATGGGGAAAGAACATAAGGCTGAATGTCACACATTACAACATCTTCATGGTTAATTAATGTCATACAAAGTACAGAGTCAGACAACAGACATATATGTTGTTATTTTGTAAAAGTTTAAAAATTAGAAAAAGAAAGTGAGATGGATTTCTGGCTGGCACCATGGAGCTCATTAATCACAGATTATTACAGCAGTGGGAAAACAAGAGGGGCAGAAAGAGACACGAGAAAGACAAAGGTGGTAAGACCAGAGCAGAAAGAGAGAGAGTATTGAGAGAGAGAGAGAGACAGAGAGAGAGAAACAGAGGAGAGAGAGAGATAGTAGATGTGGAGACAAGAGACCAAGAACCTTGGTCAGAGACCCACTTCCCTATCAGCCTGGGACCAGGTAGCTGCAAGGCAAGGTTTACTAAAAAGAATACAATGCCTGGGGAAATAAATTTCTGAAAAGGACTTACCCACGGGAACCGCCCTGATCTTGACCTTTTCAAAAGACTAACCACCTCTTCTGACACACCAAAGTCAGTCTCTGGTGTCAGAGCAGAACCAACCAGGGGTAAGACAGGGAGCAGATCCTTTTCTGGAGGAAAGCCTTTCTTGGGAAGTTTTCTTGAGCTTTTTTGGGGCCTGCTTAAAGTTTTCTTCACATCGTTGACTGGTCTCTGTGTCATCAATCCCCACAACCTCTGCACATTTTCGGGTACAGGATGCACAGTGGGCATGACAAGTAGAGAATGAGGTGAGAGAGAGGAGAGACTGGAGAGCAAGAGGGGGAGAAAGAGATACAAGAGAGATTAAGGGGTTAAGAGTAGAGCTGTAGACAAGAGATTGGAGAGAGAATGGAGAATGAGAATACAGAGAGAGAGAGAGAGTGGATGGTGAGGAGACAGAGAGAGTGGAGAATGAGGAAGAGGAGACACAATAGAGATGGTGGTGGTAAGACCGGAGCAAGAAGGGGGAGGAGCAGAGTGGAGTGCCAGAGAGAGGAAAGATGGCTCTGAGCTGAAAGGAGGAAATCACACATGGGTAATGAGTGACTCAGTGATGATGCGGCCACACCACCGTGCATGCCCTGCCCATCATCAGGGAGGTGGGGTCAGGATAATGCTGGAGTTCCCCCAATATGTTTTAAGCAAGATACATTTGAGTATAATAAGATCGGGATAGGGTTGTGGGGTTACAGAGACACAGGGTCTGTCAGGTTTCCCCTTGGCCTATGGACCTTGACAACAGGCAATTAGCAGACAAAGGAATAATGATATAGGTGGTGGACGGTCACCTCACTTCTCAGAGAGAGAGGTTCAGACTCCAGCCATGGCATTCCCAGTTGAGGACACATCAGAATTTCCTTTTGTTGAGGGGGGGATTACAAACTTTTATTTAGTTTAATTTTTGGTCCCTAACAAGGAGGACTTTGATAAATTGCCTCATAGCTGTAGCTCTGTGTTCCAGAAAGAACTGGTGGAAAGGAATTGCAGACAGAGACACTTCCATGGCTGTTGCCTTTTAGAGCAGGAAAGATTGGGTATGTGGCAGAAGGTAGTAGGAAAATCAATCAGAATCCACAACACCAGGGAAACAGCTCTCCCGGAGCTGGAGGGCTGGACTCCTTTAAATCAGAAGAAATGGAGAGGTTGAGGAGTCCAGGGAGGAACAGGCATTAAGTGCTGGGTTGGGGGGAAGCCCCCACATTTCATAGTCTCATTTCACTCCAAGGAGAGAGGTGGCTCTTGGTGGGGTAAGGGTCCCATTGTTTGGTGGGGGTCCCATTGTTTGGGAGCCGCTGCAGCCCTGGGCGTGTGGGATCTACTGCCCATGTCTGATGATCTTCTGTTGTGCATGGGGCTTTAGGGGGGCCCACATGTTCTCACCTGAATTCTCAGCATGGGATAAATTGCCAGATTTTTGGTTGTATTTGTGAGCATGTGCCAGAGCTAGCAACTGTACCCATCCTGGGTGTGGATTAGGTGCCAACACATAACAAGTAGGCTCTGCATGTGAGTTACTTGCTGTATTTCCAATGCAGTTGGAAAACCAATTAACTGTAAACTTGTATCACATTCAACAAATCTACTCAAATTGGGGACCATTAAATTTCTTTTATATCTTCTAATAATCCCAAGAGTGGATGAGTATATAGCTTCTTTCCATATTCTGTGTTTATATGGCTTATATTTAGAGATACATATGATATTCTTGTATTGTTTTTTGAGACAGGTTTTCTCTGTGTAGCTTGGGAGCCTATCCTGCTACTCTCGATGTTGAGTCGGTTTGCCTCTAACTGAGATCCACCTGCGTCTGTCTACAGAGCCATGGACTGAAGCTATGTGCTACCTATACCTCCTCAACATGATATTCTTATTAAAGGAAGAATACCAAATAAAAAGTTTCCACACTATATTCACATAGTTTGACTTTCTTTTACTCACAGACATGTGGTATAGAGATTAAGGTTTCTCCTCAACAAACTTCCTAACTATCATAAAGAACTTTTCAATATACTTACCAGAGTAAAAATATTTGAATGATGCCAGGTTCACAATAGACCCCCAAATAAAAAGTTTCCATACTGTACACACACAGTTTTTCCTCACAGGCATGTGTTATAGAGATTAAGGTTTCTCCTCATCAAACTTCCTGAATATCATAACGAACTTTTCAAAATACTTAGCAAAGTAAAAAATATTTGAATGATGCCAGGTTCTTTATAGACACTTTTGTCTTAGAAGATCTTGGACATACACTTAAGACATATTTCACATATATAGTGTTTAAATTATCAGTGTGGTATGAAACAAAATCGATTGGCATTTCTACAGCAAAGTTCACATGGGACTCTAATTCAAATGGCGGTATCTGTTAAGCATTGTTTCCTTCTTTTCTTTTTCACAGGAGTGCTTCAAAAACACAGACTCTCCACCTGACACTGCGGTACACAATTTTGTAAGATATTAAGAATCATTAATATACTTTAAGCTGTCTTCATTTACCTTGTTGCTTTCTAAATCTTCCAGGATACATGAAAATTTCTTCAGAGTCAAATTTTTTATAAACCTGTACATGGAAATCACCTTCTATGTGCTCTAGAACTTTCATGATCCTCTTCAATATTATTGTCTTCCAAACTGTACCCTAAAATTCACTATTAGAAAATATATGATATATGAATGGAAATTGTGCAAAATTTAAGTTAATATCCTCAATGAACATTAGAATTTTGTTTTCTTCACATAATTTTCACTTTTCTCAATGAGAATTACAGAAGAGAATAACCAAGAAATAGTTGTCTCCTTATTTTAAAATCATGAAAGAAAATTCAGTCTTACCTATGGCAGAGAGGTTCCTGTAGGTCTCCAGCATCACATCTTTATAGAAACTTTTCTGGGAAGGACTCAACAAAGCCCACTCTTCCTGAGTTAAGCTGATGTGCACATCATCATAGGTCACAGCATCCTAAAGTATCTCATGTATGTATAAAAGAGAGTGTGATACTGACATTGTAAATGTATGCTTCCTTGAAAATATATTCATAATATTCTGGTGTTTCCCACCCTTATTTGATGACATGGACATTATTATGTATTCACCCCATCACTTTAGAAGGAACCTGTATAGGAGTGTTACATGCACTATTTCTTGGCCCTTGAAATACCTGTAGCCTTGAGAAAGAAATCCCAATGAACAGACACCAAGGGAGATACAAACTAGTAAACCAACACTACTGAGATGGATGATAGGACCAGACTAACCCTGCACTCTCATCTTAAGGTAAGTCTTATTTGTGAGATTGCAAATTACTACAGTAATTAATAAGAGATTGATTGACATTACCCATATGCCTATATTGGCTCTGTAATATGGCACAAATTTACAGTCACTGATCTGCTTCTCAAGCCTCTGAGCTGACACATCTCTGGCAAGCAGGATATATCATATGGGCACATGACAGTTACCTAATTGGAAATTCAACATTCATTGGCTCAAGATAAAATTTTCAAACTATACAGTCATGCAATCTCGTCTGTACTTATTTACATAACATGAATTAAAAACATGTTGGGAAATTACAAAATCATTCCCACTACCACAGTCAGGTCCATTTTCATAACCATGACCCCAGCAGCTGGTTGCCTATCCTGAATCCTCCTGCAGTGTAAACTCTTCCTCCTATTCTAGTCTGAAGGCAGAAGCAAGGCTCCCCCAAGAGAAGCATTTTCCTGTGGATGCACCAGATAGTCAAATACAGAACTCCAGTGGACAATTTCAAATCGCTGAGGTGGCACATTCATTTAAGAATGCTGAAGGTATAGTACAGAAGACAGCAAGGTCATTGACCTGGAGAACAACAGACTGGAGTCAAGGCCACCTGAGTCAACATACAAGTGCTTGCCTCAGAAAATGTTTCTATCAGAATGGAAGTGTAGCTACTCTAACATTAATATGTCTTACCAGGGACACATTTTGCAATTCATACATCCTGTCATCCTTAAGAGTGTTCTAGCTTCATGCTCTAGGTTACATTCTGAGCAACTTAAATTGAGACAGGAAACAACATGTCTAGCTTCTTGGGCAGATGGTAATTTAAACAGCAAAAATATTTCCAGAATTGTTCTTAACTACACCAGATGTCTAAACAGCAGGACCTTCTTCACTCACAGGATCCTGAGGTGAACGTTGTGGGGGATGGGAATGATAGGAAATGGAGAATGGAGAAAACATAAAAGGTTGGATGATGAGGACTTGTAAAGCATATGCCCCACGCAAAATATGCTCCTTCAGGAGAAAAATTTCTCTACTACTTACAGTGGAGAATAGAAGAAAATGAGAGACTTTGGTGAAGTCTGTGGAAACTATCCTGCAATGGGAAAAATTGAGGGAGGAGGCTAATCAAACAATGCTGCATTAGGGGAACACAAGGGAGTCTCAAGATTGTTACTGATTAAGGCCATAGCAGCCTTAGGACTAATAACTCTAGCCCCATGTACTGGGAAACCTTTGTTTCTTCAGATCTGAAGAAACAACTCCAGAAAAGTATTATTCCAGACCACTACGAACTCCCCCAAGCAAGGTTTTGGTTTTAGACAATGCTCTCTGTTTTATTGTCAATACATCACTGAATTAGGGAAAACTCTCATGGCCTAGGCCACAGGCTATTAAGAACTCTCCCTAGAAGGTTCCTCTTCCATGCCTGAGGACCTAAATCAAAGCCTTGCTTGATCTGGCAACTCCTTAAGAAAACAGCGTTTTACTTTTCAAATAGTTGTTACCTGGCGTCCTATTGTCCACCTGTTATAACTATGGTTTTCTCAAGAAGAAATCAGGTACTTGTGTCAAACCAGCCCTTAAGGTTGCTTGTGACCCTGCAATGCCTCTTTGAATAGCTTGTTACCAGCCTGTACTTTAATATGGGGATTGGCCTAGTGGCTGGTGGCAAATCAAGGGTGGCTCCTTTGTAATGGTTTGGAGGCAATTGTGTTGACAGTCCTACAAAGTGAACCCCACAAAGTCATCTACCCATGAGGGCAGTAATAAGTAAATTAACACAGGTAGATATAGAAGGAAGTGAAGGAAAAAAAGACCCCTTTATTCTTGGAAGCCAGCCATACTTGTAACTCCTAGCTTGTGTGATATTATCTCTGGTAAATAAATATATTGTATTTCCTATAACATCGGCTATCTCAATATCTGGTGTCAGCTGAGTGGATTGGAAGACCATGCCTCTGTGACTGGTGGTGGCCTGGCTGGGCTCCCGAGGTGATTGCTAATCTCCCAATCCTGCCTACATGCCCCCCATGCCTGGGCCAGACAAAGGCTAAAGCCATCTGTGGTTGTGTGCCAAAACCGTACATTGCAACCATTGATACCTAAGGTGAGGGCTAATCTGCTTTCCAGCCACTCTGGAGGTTGTTGCACTCTCTCTGTGGCTGCAGCTGCATTGAGCACACTTGCTCAAGGAGCATGCACCACAGGTCCGTTTCTCCCTTTCTGGGCTACATGGGATTACGTGCTAGTCAGCAGTTTCCACCTCTCCTTAATTTCATTCTAATCCCATTGTCCCAAAAACCTGGCCTTTTCATCTGCAAGAGCAGGATCATGCAACCTCAGTGCACCATGTGCTGGCCTGCCTACCTCATGTCTTCTGCTGCCACTCTGGATCCCAGAGCAGGACCCTGTCACCCTGGATGCCCCATCCTGGCTGCCACAAGAGACACCCCTACCGCTCTTCACCCCTCCTAACCCCCCGTCCAGCTGCCCGCTCCCCCCTGCTGCCAGCAACCCCCTTGCAGCCCTGGAGCACAATCACTGCCTTCACAGCCATAGCACATTGCACTCACCTGCACGCACTCCCAACAATCAGTGAGCACTGGCTTAATGCTAATAAAGCCACCTCAAACTCCACCAAACCCTCTTGGCTCCCAAATCTGTTCCCTAAGTTTTCACAGTTTCCTTGGGAAATATATGATTTTATGCAGAGAAGCAGTGTTTGGCGGTACACCTTCTCCATCTGCTGGTCACGCGTGGTAACTACAGGTGTTTTAATCTGGGACAAAACAAGAGGTGATTTTTCCAATTTAGGAATCACCAATTGGTGGTAAGAACATCTAATTATAACATGGCAGGTAATTTAATACTGCAGGGTTTTAGAGATTTCATTACCAATGTCATGGAATACATGTTAAAAGACAATTATGATATTTTTCACATGTATACATGTGCCATGTTTGTGATTATTGTGTTAATACATGTAATCACATCGAAGAAACATGTACAAATGATTCAAAAATTAGAGTCAAAAATTCAGGAATAAGGTGATTTAGTTACCAAAACAGATAATTTGTGTGAAATGACAGATTCTAGATATCCCCTATGTGGAAGGAATTGCCAATAGGGTGGGAGGCAGGGGAGGATGGAGGGGTATGGGAGCAGAGGAAGGAGAGGGAACTGGGATTGACATGTAAAACAAGCTATTTAAAATTAAAATGAAAAATGAATAATAAATTATTTTACTGGGTCTTAGACACTGGAGAAGATGTAACAATAATAACTCAAAAAACTGGCTGGTAGGTTGGCTCTGTAAAGACGTAAATATTTAATTTCTAGGAATCGGGACCTTATCTCTTGTGAAACAAAGTGTCAGAAGAAAAGAATGTATTGGTACCGAAGGGCATAGTGGAAGTTTGAGGCCATATGCCTTAGATATTGCTTTGAATCTTTGGGGTCATGATTTATTACAGCAATGGAATACCCAAATTACCATTCTTCCTGTATCAGATGTGAAACATAGACAAACTCTAGATGGTAGAAGAAATGTTGTAAGGCATTACAGAAAGCAGATGCCAAACATAGAGGCAGTACAAAAACAGGAGGTTAATGTCAAACCTACAGGTCAACTGAAAGCTCTGCCTTTAAAATGGCTAACACATGAAGCTGTCTGTCTGGGTAGGTCAATGGCCGATGACATCTGAGAAGTTAGAGGCTTTGGAGAAGTTAGTTTAGGAACAGCTAGATGATGGACATAAGCAGGAATCAACTAGTGCATGGAATTCACCTGTTTTTGTTGTGAAGAAGAAGTCTGGAAGGGGAGAGTGGTTACTGATCTTAGAGCCATCAACAAGGTAATTCAGACTATGGGATCTCTAAAACCTGGGATGCCACTACCTTCTCTAATACCTATGGATTGGCCAATAATAGTTATAGACTTAAAAGATTACTTCTTCTCAATATAGTCACAGATTCTCAGTATGCAGAGAGAGGTTTCTTGCACATTGAGAATGCAGAATTTGTTTCTGATAGGACATAATTAACCTCATTGTTTTTAAAATTACAAGAAACCATCAGAAACAGGACTCATCCTATATATATAACACACATCACATGAGATCCCATACACATCTGCCATGTCCTCTGGCACAAGGTAATGATGAAATTGATCATTTATTTATAGGTAATGTGTTGGAAGCTTCAGAATTTCATAAGAAACACCATGTTAACAGCTAAGGTTTAAAGAAGGATTTTTCTATCACCTGGCAACAAGCCAAAGAAATTGTAAGAAATTGCCCCACTTGCTCATTCTACAATCAAACTCCGTTACCAGCAGGTTGTAATCATAAATGTATTCACAGAAATGAACGTTGCAAATGGATATATTTCACTTCCCAGAATTTGGCAGTTTGAAATATGTACACCATACCATAGACACGTTCTCAGGCTTCCAATGGGCTACTGCCCTCATCTCTGAAAAAGCTGATTCTGTTATTACACACCTTTTAGAGGTGATGGCTGTTATGGGTATACCTAAAAGAAAAAAAACTGACAATGCTCCAGCATATGTCTCCATTAAATTGGAACAATTTTTCCAGTATTATAATATAACACATGTAACTGGTATACCTTACAACACCACAGGACAAGCAGTGATTGAAAGTTCTAACCGAACCTTAAAAGAGATGCTTCATAAACTGACTAAGCCCACAGTGGCCTTAGGACCAGTAAACATAGCTCCATATATTGGGAAGAGTTGTGTTCTCAGATTCTGAAGAAATCCCTCCACAATGGTCCTGGCTCCTGATGATTACATTCTCTCTGAAACATCTTCCTAGGTTTAAAGAAGGATGTCTATTTTATTCTATATACCTCAGAACTTGGTAGAAAACTCATAGGGCTAGGCCTCAGGCCATTTCTGGCTCTGCCAAGTATGTTCCTGGGTTTGAGAAGGAGCTATGATTCTTCTCCATTAATGAAGACCTACATAGAAAGTTTTCCTCAGTTCAACACCAAACACAACAATATTTTCCTTGTCAAAGACTTGTCACCAGGTCTCATCTTGCCCATCTGGAGAACTATGGTATTTTCTCTAGAAGAAAACTGGACCTTTACAGCACACCATGCCCTAATGTTCATTGTGACCCAGTAATGCCCCCCATCAGTTTGTAAAAGTCAGGCTCCATAATATGGGGAGGGGCCTAGGGGCTGTTTGTAAATCAGGAGTATTTCCTTTGTTATGGTTTGGAGACAAATGTCTGGATAATCCTGGAGAACAAATGTGAATTTAAGCAAACTAATCTCTAACAGGTCTACTTAGCATACTACTTGTCTTTGTGTTATTTTAGAGGAAGCAATCCCTCAGCTAAATCCTCTTTGGTGGGATTTTCTATCTCCTAAGAATTGGTAAATCCTTTACATTAACATTTCTACTCTTCCATATCACAGCTTAGCATTGGAGTGCTATCCAACTTGAGAATGACATTTACACTCTTCTTAGTAGTTCAAATCTTTAATCCCAGCACACGGGAGGCACAGACAGGACATTTTCTCTGAGTTTCAGGCTAGCCTACTGTACAGAGCAAGTTCAAGGTCAGATTCCAAAGCTATGCAGAGAAATCCTACCACAGAAAATAAAGTAAAATTAAAAAGCATAAAAAAGAAAGAAAAAGAATTCCATTTACACCATGCACAAAATTAACTTCAAATGAATCTTTAAATATTTAATGTGAAATACAGAAGTGGTAGAAGACACTGGAAAAATTAGGCATCTCCAAGTATGGCAACTTGGCTTCCATATGCACCAAGAGCACATTGGTGTTGACTACAAAGATAACTCAACAGAAAGCTGCCTGATCAAAATGCCTTCCACAGATGCAGCCCATGGATTGAAGTATTCAGAGGCAATGACCAGGGTCTGGTGAGTTGCTAGGACCACATGGGACCTCACAAAACACTGAATGTGGCTAACTCCTTCCCACCCAGCCTCTGGGAGGGCCTACCACACTGTCTGTCATGTCTCCCCAATCTGCCCTCCCCATCTTGGGATAGCATCCCTTGCTCACCATGCTGTGGCTTCCATGCTCCTCCATGATCCCATGGCATCCACTACAGTAGCACTCACAGCACAGCAATCAATCCGCTGGCATCTTTTCTGCTGTAAAACCAAGCTGGTAGCATGGCTCCAGGAAGTGTCCACTCCGACTTGAGCCTGGCAGCATGGCTTGGTGTCCCTGACTGGCTATTGAGGCTTGAGTGACAAATCCACTTCCTTAAGGGTTAGAGTATGCTCAAAGACACAACACAGGGGTCCCTGGCCCTGGCTTCTATGCTAGACCCAGACTTTTAGACATCTGCAGAGACACAAATTTCAATATCACTTTCCCCTGTCTCCAGTAGTTGACCCATTTCTCTGCCTGTAGTTAACAGGTACATCCTCTTCTTCCTCCACACAATGGGCCTAGATTGCAAAGACCATTACACAATGCAGATGGGAATTATTCTCTTATTCAACAGATGGAAGGGTTCCCAGGATATAAAAAAATTAAGAGAGATTTTTTTAGGACACAATAGACTTTTGTGCCAGGTAGTGGAGGCACATGCCTTTAATCCCAGTAGTTGGAAGGCAGAGGCAAGTGAAACTTTATGAGTTTGAGATCAGCCTAGTCAACAAGAGCTAGTTATAGGACAACTTCCAATGCCACTTACAAACCCTGACTCAAAACAACGCCCCATCTAAACAAAAGTTGTTGTTTGTTCTGTGACTACTTCCTGGGTTCAGTAGAACTGAGTCTACTTTTTGCCTCTTAGTCGAAGACACTTTAGACAACTGTGAAAGAAATGCAGGAACCAGATCCTAAAGAAGACTATAAATCTTACTTCTGCCAGAAAACTCTGTGATAGCTCCATTGAATTGGGAGTTTTATCATTGAAATCTCTTCCAAATTCTTGAAAAATGAATAATAATAAATAGTGTGGTCTTCATGGAAAGTTGAATACTCAGGGAGAACAGGGCTAGGAAGAATGCCTTTCAGAGAACTATGCTGAGTCAGCACATCTTCCTCAGTGGGCAGGTGAAAAACACTTGCATCGTTCAATGTTATTTACTTGAACAGGACTGGTAGAATGAATCTCTCTCTTTGTAGAAAGTGGATGTATTAGAATGTCTCACAGGCTGTGGTCCAGCTAGTCCAACAATGGTTGACTTCTAGTGAAAATGTGAAGTGTCCAGGAATTGTTTGGTTTATGAGTCTGCATGTCTCAGTTTATCTTCAGCACACATGAGTATTTCAAAGAAGTGGGCTCTACAGCTATTAAAGGAATAAACTCAATAGCAGAGCTAGGGCAAGCAGGCAAAGAGAGAGAGAGAGAGAGCTCGCTTTCAATATGCCTTATAAATTTACAGTGCCACCAAAATGTGTGAACCAGATTACAAATGGATATTTTTTCTCATGATTTTTTTTATTTTTGTCTTTGTTAAAGACAGTGTTTATCTGTGTAACCCTGCATCTCATTCTGTGGACCAGATAGGCCTCAAATTCAGGACATCCAACTGCTTCTGCCATCTAAGGGCTGGATTAAAGATGTGTATCAACACCAAGCTGGTAAAGGTACATATCTCCAAAGATCTAGATACATGTTCCCATTTTAAATCCTTGATAAGAAAATGCCTGCTGGGCAGTAGTGTTGCATGCCTTTGATCCCAACACTAGGGAGGCAGAGGCAGGAGGATCTCTGTATGTTCAAGGCCAGCCTGCTTGTCAAAGACAGTTTCAAGTCAGTCTTGAAACCAACAGTGAAACTCTGTCTCGAAAAACAAAACAAAACAAAACAAAAAAACCAAACAAACAAAAAAAAAGAAAGAAAAGAAAATGCCTACCAGGCACTGTTGGCACATGACCTCATTCTAGGACTTGACAGGCAGAAGCATATGAGTCTCTTTGAGGTCAAGTCTACATAGCAAGTTCCAGGACTGGCCCCATCTCTAAAGAGAAACACTGTCTAATCTAAACTAAAAATAACAAACAAACAAAAAATGTCCAACCTCATTTAATTTTAGGAAATTCCAGAGGTAGTCAGTTTGACTACCTAGAATAGCTATACAAGTTTATGATATTACTTACATTTATAGGGTTTATCTGCAGTATGGTGTTTTTCATGATTTTAAAAATGGATGATGTATACAAAAGCTTTAGCCATTAGTTATATTCACAGTGTGTATCTTAAGTATGTATTCTTTTATGACTTATTAGACTGCCATATTGTGTAAAGGCATCACATATTTCTGATGCTTCCCCCTCTCATTTCATGACATAGACATTATAATACATTCACCCAGTCACATTACAAGGACACAGAGTAGAAGGTTCACATGCACCATTTCTTGTCCTTTTAAGTAGCAAATAGCCTTGAGAAAGAAATCCCAATGAACAGACATGAAGAGAGAGACAAGCTAGCACATCAACACTACTGAGAAGACATCAGAGAAATGATATGAAACGGCCAGCCTATCATAGCAATACCCCAGTTCCTGGTACTAATGTCTGTCTTAATTGGGTTTTTATTGCTGTGTGGAGACACCATGAACCATGGCAAGGCTTACAAAGGAAATATTTCATTGATGTGTCTCCCTTAAAATTTCAGAGGTTCGGTTAGTCCTCATCATGACTGGTGGCATGGCAGTGTACAGGCAGATGTGGTAATGAAGGTTAGAGTCATTACTTCTTGAATCATGGGCACCAGGAATTTGACTGACACACAGCATCCAGAGTATAAAAATGTCTGACCCCACAGTGACCTACTTCTTACATAATATGACAAAGAGACCATGGGTATAATTTCCAAAGGAATTCTTTTCCTAAATGAGGCAAACATGGGGATTTTACTTAAGGACTACAGAAATATTCCTTTGCAGTAAGTCAACAAATCCATTTCGGGAACATCATCACAATGCAAAAGCAGAAATACTTACAAACATTCTTATCTCAGGATCACCAAAACAAAGGGACTTGCATTGCAGGGTCACATGATCAGGAAGGTGGAGAACCACTGATCTAGGGGCTACAGAGTATGCCCATCTGGTGCTGGAGGGAGCTAAGAGTCACTTTCACACTTGGAAGAA
Organism: Mesocricetus auratus; assembly: GCF_017639785.1. Lineage (NCBI taxonomy): Eukaryota > Metazoa > Chordata > Mammalia > Rodentia > Cricetidae > Mesocricetus > Mesocricetus auratus. Next base: position 3,403,686 of record NW_024429215.1, on the reverse strand, counting down.
TTGTGTCCAGTCTGTTCAACTATGTTCATATCAGCATTACTGGTAAAAACCAGAAAATGAAAGCTGCTTAGGTGCCCCTCAGGTTAAGAATGGTTGGAGAAAATGTAAGATATGTACACAGTGGGCCACTAATCTGCAGTAATATGAATGGAATCTTAAAATTGGCAAGCAAAATGAAGAAACTAAAAGAAAACTTCCTGAGTGAAGTAATCCAGTCACAAAATGACAAACATGGTATATACATACTCATATATGTATTTTAGAAATACAACAAAGGATTACCGACCTTCAATCCACACCCTCAGATAAGCTAGGAAACAAGGAGGATCCTAAGCAGGACATAAATAGTACCCCGGAGAAGAGGAAAGGGACAAGATCTCCTGAGATTATTGGCAGCATCGGGGGAGCAGAGAGTTAGGAGAAAGAGGAGGTGAGAAGAGGTGAGAGGACATGAGGGAGCAGGAAGTTTGAGTCTGAGGAAGAACAGAGGAGAGTAAGAAAAGAGATAGCATAATAGAGGGTGCCACTACATGTTTGTCTCCAGGACATACCATAATAAAGGGAGCCATTACAGGTTTCTTTCCATGAGGAAGGAGGGGATACAGGAAGATACTAGGGTCTACATTTGGAGCCTGGGGCAAGTGATATTGAAATATATATATTTGTCTGTATTGGAAGGCCAGGTCTAGAGTCATTGTGCAGTGTCTTTAAAGACAGTGTAACCCTAAGGGAGGGCTCTTGTCACTTATAACTCACTAGCCAATCAGTTCCTCCAGGTGCCCTGTCAATCACAAGAAGCACACTGCCCTTCTGGTTTCTACTTTCAGTCTTGTCTCTCCAGAGGAATGGGTGCCATTTTGTGTGTGCTGCCCTGGGAGTACTGCTACGGGGAGGTGAGTGGAGAACTTGGGTGAGGAGGAAGAACTCAACAAGGTAAGTTAGGGGCTGAGTGGAGAACTTCGGTGAGGTGGATGATTTCAACATGGTAAGTTAGGGGCTGAGTGGAGAACTTGGGTGAGGTGGATGACCTCAACAGGGTAAGTTAGGGGCTGAGTGGAGAACTTGTTTTAGGAGGAAGAACTCAACATGGTAACTTAGGGGCTGAGTGGAGAACTTGGGTGAGGTGGATGACCTCACCATGGTAACTTAGGGGCTGCAGTCTCCAGAAGGGGAGCAGCAGCAGCCAGTGTTGTGGTTCCCCCCTGTATCTGAGTGGGAACCTGAAACCAGATAGCCTTTCCTGTGTGGTTCCATATGGTGGTTTAAACTCCCTGGGCCCAAGCGCAGGCATCTGAGAAACTTTGTTCTGTGGGCTGAGTCTTCTCAGAGCATTAGGAGGAGGGAGTTGTGTGTAGAAACATATTTGTAGTCAGCATCAAGGTGCTTATGATGCATACATGGAAAGGTTCCTGAGCTTTGAGAGTCCTAGTTCCTCTAGTATCTTCTAGATATTCATCTTGTTGTGCGTTTTTTTTTTTTTTTGGTTTTGCGAGACAGGGTTTCCCTGAGGCTTTGGAGGCTGCCCTGGAACTCACTTGGTAGACCAGGCTGGTCTCGAACTCATGGTGATCCGCCTGCCTCTGCCTTCGGAGTGCTGGGATTAAAGGCTTGTGCCACCAATGCCCGGCCATCTTGTTGTGTTTTAACTTCATGTGTAAGCATCCATTACTTTGGAAGTTGGAAGAGGAATCTGATGAATTTGGTTGCACTCCACTTACATGGCTTGATAAAGAAGAGCAGAATTGTTGATATAAGATAGGCCAATGCTTAGGCAATGAGTAATAAGTCTCACAAAGTAGAATTTAGCAGAGTGAGGATTGCCTCTAAAACACCCAAAGATAAGAATATGCTAACCAGGCCTGCTAGAAATTAGGATGCTAGACTACACATTTGTTCAATGGAATTGTCAAGACAATTGACTACAAGCTATTACAAAGCAGCCACCCCTGCTTTACAACCATTTACTAGGCCTATTCCTATATCAAAGAACAGGCCTGTAACTAGCTGCTCAACGAGTCATTACAGGGTCACAACCAACCTTAAGGCCTGCTGTGCAATAAAGTTCCAGTTTTCCTCTTTAGAAAAGCATAGTTCTGCAGGTGGGCAGTAGAACACCAGGGGACAACTTTTTGAAACGTAAAACACTGTTTTCTTTAGGACTTGCATGATCAAGCAAGGCTTTCATTTAGGCACTCAGGCAGGAAAGAGGAAAATTCTAGGGAGAGCCTGGGTCCTAGGTCTTTTGAGGGTTCACTATGGACCTGGTGTATTGACAATAAATCAGACAGCCTTGTCTAAAGCCAGGGATTTGCTTGGGAGAGATGGTAATGCCCAGTTCACTTGTGTACTTAAGAATTTTTTCTAGGACATATCATTGCTGTGTAATCCTCCCTTATGCTTAATTGTCTATTCCTACAAGTTGTCTGTCTGTATTTAATTTTTTGATGTGTAACCTAGAGCTTGAAGCTAAAAGACACTTAAGGATGATGGCATATGTGGAATGCATGTTTATCTAAGCTGGCTCCACTTTCAGCATTAGCTAGAGAAGAATGCATACCATCATTAAAGAGATTTTTCTTTACTAACCTCCCAAATGGGAAAGTGTATTCATTTTAGGACAGCTGCATTTACATCTTGGTAGAGAAAACACTTTCTGAGATAAACACTCTTATATTGAGTTAGCTCTGATTCCAGTCTGTTGCTCTCCAGGTAAATGACCTTGATGTCCTCTATATTGTACCTCTAAATTATTAAATTAAATGACTGTACCACCTCAGAGGTTTCTTTTGGTTGTTGTTGTTATTGTTATTTTATTTTTGGTTTTTTGAGACAGGGATTATCTATGTTTACTATTGATAACATTTTTAAGTTTGATTTTTTCAAAGTATTACTGCCATAATCTCATTGTTCTGATTTTCCATTTTTTCTTGGTTTAAGAATTTCATTCCATTTTTTAAGTGCTGTTTATTTATTATATATTCATATGTATCAGTTTAGAGCAGTGGTTCTCAATCTATGTGGTCACAGCTCACTTTTGGGGAAATCAAAAGAACCTATCGCAGGTCATTCCTTAGACCACTGGAAACCACAGATTTTCATGTGACAATTCATAACAGTAGAATTTTAGTTATGAAATAGACCTGAATAATTTTATGTTTGCAAGTACCCACATCATGAGGTTCTGCATGAAAGGGTCACAGCATTAGGAAGGTTGGGAACCACTGGTTTTGCTCAATGTCTCCTGTAGCTCAGACTTGCCTCACACTGTTTATTTGAGAATTTCTTTGAACACTTAATCCTACTTCTGCTGTCCAGAGCTGGAAAGACAGTCATGCAGGTATTCCAGGCTGGGCTTTGACTGATCTCTGGCAAGGAAAAATGACCAGTGATTGAATATACTACAAGTTTTCTAGATTTTTTGTGAATTTACAAATGGATGAGCAACATGTGTAAAAATTACATTCACTCATCACCTGTAAGGCAGGTGTAGCCACACCACAGAAAGTTAGGGCAAGAAGAAGGAAGAAAAATTTCCTGCTGTGACAGTAGTTGACATTAGCCATGTGGAGTTGGGTCATCAATTTTAGATATTCCATAAATGTCCTGTCTGGACATTCATCAGTCACATGGATCAGACAATCAAGAATTTAAATAAATAAGACAGCTTATAGTGTATACAAATTCCTGTAGTTACAATATTTGATCCTAAATAGAATCACTGGATAAAATGGTGTTGGCCTGCCTAACATTATTTTTTCCAGGTTTAAGATGATACTCCTGAGAGAAACAGTGTCAATAGTACTTGTTGTGCTCTAATACAAATCCCAACTCTCTGGTGCTCATGACCATAAAGCCTGCTTCAACTTATTTTTTTAAAGATTTAATTTATTTTGGTGTTAGCTGTTGGTTTACTGTATATTGCTTTTATTATATTCAGGTACGTTCCTGTTATCCCTGATCTCTCTAGGACCTTTATCATGAACGGGTGCTGGATTTTGTCAAAGGCTTTTTCAGCATCTAGTGAGATGATCATGTGGTTTTTCTTTCGCAGATTGTTAATATGGTGGATTACATTGATAGATTTTCTAATGTTGAACCATCCCTGCATTCCTGGAATGAAGCCTACTTGATCATGGTGGATGATTTTTCTGATGTGTTCTTGAATCCGGTTTGCGAGTATTTTATTGAGTATTTTTGCATCAATGTTCATGAGCGAAATTGGTCTATAGTTCTCTTTCTTAGTTGTGTCTTTGTGTGGCTTGGGTATCAAGGTAATTGTAGCCTCGTAGAAAGAGTTTGGCAGTAAGCCTTCTGCTCCTATTGTGTGGAATACTTTGAGGAATATTGGAATTAGCTCTTCTTTGAATTTCTGGTAGAATTCTGCACTGAAGCCATCTGGGCCTGGGCTTTTTTTGTTTGGGAGACTTTTGATGACTGCTTCTCTTTCATTAGGGGCTATAGGTCTGTTTAGATTGTTTATCTGTTCTTGATTTAGTTTTGGCAAGTGATATCTATCCAGGAAATTGTCCATTTCCTTTAAATTTTCAAATTTTGTGGAGTACAGATTTTCAAAGTATGCCCTGATGATTCTCTTGATTTCCTCAGAGTCCGTTGTTATGTCCCCTTTTTCATCCATGATTTTGTTAATTAGCATGTTCTCTCTCTGTCTTTTGGTTAGTTTGGACAGAGGTTTGTCTATTTTGTTGATTTTCTCAAAGAACCAACTCTTTGTTTCATTGATTCTTCTCAGTGTTTTCCTGGTTTCTACTTGATTGATTTCAGCCCTCAATTTGATTATTTCCTGGCGTCTGCTCCTCCTGGGTGCGTTTGCTTCTTTTTGTTCTAGAACATTTAGCTGTGCTATTAATTCTTTAGTATGACTGTTCTCCAGTTTTTACATGTGGGCACTTAGTACTATAAACTTTCCTCTCAGCACTGCTTTCAAAGTGTCCCATAAGTTTGGGTATGTTGTGTCTTCATTCTCATTGAATTCCAGGCAGTCTTTAATTTCTTTTTTTATTTGTTCCTTTACCCAGGGATGGTGCAATTGTGCATTGTTCAATCTCGATGAGTTTGTAGGGTTTCTGCGATTTGTGTTATTGTTGATTTCTAATGTTAATGCATGGTGGTCTGATAAGATGCAGGGGGTTATTCCAATTTTTTTGTATCTGTGGAGATTTGCTATGTTTCCTATTATGTGGTCAATTTTAGAGAAGGTTCCATGTGGTGACGAGAAGAAGGTATATCCCTTTGTATTTGGGTGGAATGTTCTATAGATGTCTGTTAAACCCAATTGGGCCATAACTTCTATTAGTTCTTTTGTTTCTTTGTTAAGTTTCTGTATGGGGGTCATGTCTAGTAGTGAGAGCAGAGTGTTGAAGTCTCCTACTATTAGTGTGTGAGATTTTATGTACATTTTGAGCTTTAGTAATGTTTCTTTCACAAATGTAGGTGCCTTTGTATTTGGGGCATAGATGTTTAAAATTGAGACTTCGTCTTGATGTATTTTTCGTTTGATGAATATGAAGTGCCCTTCTTCATCTCTTTTGATTGATTTTAATTTGAAGTCTAATTTGTTAGATATTAAGATTGCTACGCCTGCTTGTTTCTTGAGGCCGTTCGATTGGAAGATCTTTTCCCAACCCTTTACTCTGAGATAACGTCTGTGTTTGATGTAGAGATGTGTTTCTTGTATGCAGCAGAAGGAAGGGTTCTGTCTTCATATCCATTCTGCTGGTCTGTGTCTTTTTATATGCAAGTTGAGGCCGTTGACATTGAGGGATATTAATGACCATTGATTGGTGATCTTTGTTTGCGCTTGATTTATTGTTAGTGAAGTTATTTTGTGTAGTTTCTCCTCCCTTTTTCTTTTGGTGTATTGTAAAGTATGATTATATATTGCCTGTGTCTTTGTGAATGTAGTTATCTTCCTTGGCTCTAGGTTTTCCTTCTAGCATTTTCTGTAGAGCTGGATCCATGGATACGTATTGTTTAAATCTGGCTTTGTCATGGAATACTTTGTTTTCTCCATCTATGGTAATTGAGAGCTTTGCTGGATATAGTAGTCTGGGCTGGCATCCTTGTTCCCTTAGCGCATATACTGTGTTCTGCCTGCTTGTGCACCTGAAGACCACAAGAGGGCACCATATCTCATAACAGATGGCTGTGAGCCATCATATTGTTATTGGAAATTGAATTCAGGAGCCTTGGAAGAGCACCAGTTCTCTTAAACTCTGAGCTATTTCTCCAGCCACCTGTTGCAACATTTTATCATGTTTTTTAGGGATTGTAATTACATTACTTCCATTGTCTCTTTCCTGCCTCTAATGCCTCACATAGACCCTTCCTTGTGTTGTATTCCATGGCCTCTTTTTTAACAACAGAACCTGTCTGAATGTAACATGTGTTTGGTTGCAGGACCTCCCAGCTATGAAGCAAAGGCTTGGCTGTGCTGGACATTGGGTGTCTAATTGAATGTGCACATACAGGGCCTTGTGCCTTTGAAAAGGAAATGGAAGTTCTCTGGGAGACTAGAGGATTTTACTAACCTAAGAATTTTCCAGTGCTTGAGAGATGGCTCAGCAGCTAAAAGCACTGACTGATATTCCCAGGGTCCTGAGTTTAATTCCCAGCAATCACATGGTGACTCATGACCATCTGTAGAGAGATCTGCTGCCCTCCTCTGGCCTGCAGGGATACATGCAGACTGAACACTTTATACATAATAAATAAGTAAGCTAAAAAAAAAGAATTTTTCAGATCAGGACACTGTCTGACTGTAGTATGGAAGGGCAAAGCTAGGCGGGCCTGCATGGCTTCAGTCATTTGATCTCTGCTCACCAAGTAGGGTGACTGCTAATGTACTGAAGGCCAGCAGGGTCATCTTAACTAATGATGAACTTTGGAAAGGCTTAGCCATCAGGAGCACAAGTGGTTGGTGGATTACAGGTTCTTTCCAGGATTCTCCTCTTCCTCTGCTGTGTGGAGCTGTAAGGAAGACTACAAGTCTTGCCATGGTGAGTGTGGGGGCCACTGTCACTACTCAGAAAGAGCAGGTTGGCTTAGCTGTCACAATCCGGACTATGTGGCCTGGGATGGACCATGAGGGAGATTGAGGATCTGTTGGTCCCTGTGTGGACCAAGGCAGTGGACCTGGGCCTCTGAGCTTTGCTGAGTATGGACTTCCTGGGGAGTGGGAGACTATAAGCTGGTGATATCACTGTCCATGTGCATACACAGGCATTGCTTTTATTATACATTGGAAAGACATATTGGGAAATTGAAGATCTGGTTTCTAGAAGTTCTGGATATTACTTTCCATTTTCAGGTTTGTCATAGAAATGTTACAGATAGTTTACAAACTGGTAGAAAGGAGGGGATGGGGATGGGCATCACCAGTGGGAGGTAACCTACAGGTTCTTTCCAGGATTCTCTTCTTGTTCTGCTGTGGGGAGCTGTAAGACAAACCATAGTCTATGCCATGGTGAGTGTGGGAGCCACTGTTCCCAGACCAGGAAGAGCAGGTTGGCTGAGCTGTCAGAATATGACTGTTTGTACTGGGATGGACCACAAGGCAGATTGAGGTTGTGTTGGTCTCTGTGTTGACCTGGGCAGTGGCCCTTGGCCTCGGAGATTTGTTGAGAGTGGATTCCCTGGGGAAAGTGGGATCTACTATCCTGGAAGACGATGAACTGGTAATATCTCTGTCCATGTACACACACAGGCATTGCTGTTGTGCAATGGGAAGTCAGATTGGGAAATTGAAGATCTTGTTTCTACAAGTTCTGGATATCACATTCCGCTGTCAGTTTTATCTTACAAATGTTACAGATAGGTTAGAAACTGATAGAAAGGAGTGGATATGCACCACCATCCAGAAATACAGGAATAGAATACATTTTCAAATTTCTGCTACTGACAGCCCCCATGATTTGATTCAGTGAAGTTCAGTTACAAGGAAAAAATGAGTGCCTGAGCTGTAAGGTATTTCAGGTAAAGCATAGTATTTTGATTTTGCAGATGAGTAGAGAAGATCCCACGTCTTATAACATCATCCATGTGGCAGGAAGCAGACACTAAATTATTTTTCATGTTGTTTCTTGAATGGATATCATTGTGACTGGGTTTGGCCAAAGCCATGAGGCAGGACAAGAGGCTTTAGATTCATAGAAGGCTCTGGAATTTATAGTTTATAATTGCTGGGAGGGTTCTAGAGTGTGGGAATCTCTGAAAGAAATATCAGTAGCTGGAAGATCAGAAAAGTAACAGTGTATGGGTCACATTTAACTAATTTTGTTGCAGTTGTGAAATCTGTGCAAATTAATTTCTTTATACATGAAAACAGGTGTGTTTTTGGTTGAGTTTCCTTCAGTCTTTTGATTAAAAATTGATTTTCCTGCTATTGTCCTTGACTTTTTCTCTCCATCCTTTATTCTTTTACAAATATTGTACGCAATCTTGATTTTTGTACCTTCACTGGTAAATATAGAAGTCATATTGCATCAATGAGTTTACTGTTGTTTATAATTACACTGAGGATTCTGAGTGATTTCATGTTGCATGTAGCTTTGGAATCAGCTTTTCTCTGATAAACTTTTGGGTATTGTCTTTGTATTACATTCAGTTTGTGGTGCAAATTGACCTTAAACAACATCCTAATATTGATGTACCATGTTCCCTAGTATCATTTACATATTTTATTTATGAATTGTTAATCTGGGAAAGACTTCTAGATAATTGTGTGAAAAGTATTATTGCTATTGGAAAGTGATTCAGCACATATTCTTCTTAGAGATAACGTAGGCTCAGATCCCAGCACCCAAATAAGGAGATTTATAAATACCTGCTTCTCCAGGTTCAAGTGATCTGACATACTCTTTTCTGGTGTGTCACCTGTGAACAAATGGAAGATAGTCTATCAAATGTATAAATATACAAAAGAAAAATGGGGATAAATATGTCTTCAAATGTTATTTTTATTCATAGAGCAATTTGGGCAAAACAAGTTATTTTAGCTTTTTATTAGAAATCATACACTGTTTCTTCAAAACTGTGTTCTCTGGCATTTGGTTTGGAGAAGTTTCCCTTTACTCACCCTGATATAGATTTAAGACAATCATCACTCATAGGAAAGTGATCCTATATATTGTGAGCAAGAATGTAGATATGTGGGAACACCAGACCTTGAGCAGAGACCCACTTCCCTTTCTGCCTGGGAGTAGGCAGCTGTAAGACAATGTTTACTAAAAACAATACAATGCCTGGGGGCATTAAGTTCCTGGAAAAGGCCTGCCCACAGAAACCACCCTGACCTCGACCTTGTCCAAAGACTAACCACCTCTTCTGCCACGCCCAGATCAGTTTCTGGGGTCAGAGCAGAACCAGCCAGGGGAGAAGAGAGAGCAGAAGCTTCTCTGGTGGGAGCCTTTCTTAGGAAGTTTTCTTGAACCTTTTGGGAGCCTGCTTAAAGTTTTCTTTACATCGTTGAACAAGTCTCTGTGTTGTCAATCCCCGACACCCTCCGCACGTTCTCGGACACAGGCCGCGCAGCAGACGCGACAATTGGAGGTCCTACCGAGATCGTGAAAGCGAGGTAAGTGGACTGGGTCATCCCTTTTGCCAGCTAGGGACAGATGGAGGAAAATAGGAAAAGAAACAATGGGAAATAGTCCCTGGAAGTTTAAATTACAGTATCACGTAAAAAAGTTGCTTGAAGAATAGGGGACTACAACCATGGCAGGCTTTTTAAAATGGATTGAACGAGGGAGCCCATGGTTCATTAGTGGGGAAGGCTTAAATGTCCCAGATTGGGAGAATGTTTGCTATGATATTCAGAGAGCGGGATGTTGGTGGCATACACCTTTAATCCCAACACTCGGGAGGCAGACATAGGAAGGAATGAGGCCATCCTGGTCTATAGAGCAAGTTCCAGGACAGCCTCCAAAAGGATAGAGAGAAACCCAGTCTCAAAAAAAAAAAAAAGAAAAGAAAAGAAAAACGGGTAAAATGAGAAATAAAATAAAAAATCTCCAGTCTTTCGCCTGATCCACTGAGGTCAGGAAAGTAAAGGGGAACTGAGAGATCTAAAAGGCTAGCCAGTAAGGCTATGTGGATGTGTTAAAAAGGGGTACCAAGTTAGGGGTACCGGATTAAATCTCCAGGCCTTCGCCTGACAAAGGTCAGGAAAGTAAGGGGACCCTGAGAGATTGCCCTCAGATGGGGGGGATTGGATTAAATCTCTAGGCCTTAGCCTGACATTAAGGTCGGGGGGAAAAAGGGGAACCCAGAGATTGCCCTCAATTGGAGGGTGAATTGTGTAAATCTTAAGGCTTTTTGCATGAGGGAATATCCTGGGTTGAAAGTTGGATTGAAAATGGGTGAATAGCCGGGCGTTGGCAGCACACGCCTTTAATCCCAGTACTCGGGAGACACAGGCAGGCAGATCTCTTGAGTTCAAGGCCAGCCTGGTTTACAGAGCAAGTTCCAAGACAGCCTCCAAATAATACAGAGAAAAAAAAATTGGTAACAAGCTGGGCGGTGGTGGCACACGCCTTTAATCCCAGCACTTGGGGAGGCAGAGGCAGGCGTATCTCTGTGAGTTCGAGGCCAGGCTGGACTGACAGCCTCAAACAATACAGAGAAACCCTGATTTAAAAAAAAATGGGTGAAACAAAAAATTTTGTAACAGTAAAGAGGTACTGGTATTAAGTAAAGAAAAAGAAAAAGGTATATAGAATGGAAATTTTTGTTTACATTTAAGTTCTATTTTGTGAGTCATCTCTAAAAACTTTGGCCAAAATCCTGGCCTCTCCACCTTGCATCTACAGAGTTACAAGGAGTAGGTACAGCTGTACCCCATGACTGTAGCTCAAATGGAGGAATGATAGAGAACATACAGGACTTTTTAACCTCTTAGTTCAAGGATTGGCTGGAGTTGTTCTTTTACATAGATTTCAATTAAGGAAGCTTCATTGCAACAGACTAATCATGACCTAGTGAAAAAGGATGACTGAAAGATGCATGTATGTTCTGAATGTATGGTGTGGCCACACCGGTATGTATGAAATGTGATTGTGAATGCATGAGTGTGAACTGCTTATATGATTAAAAGGATACTTAAATCCCTTCAAAAATAGTTAAGAAGCTACCTAGATTGCTTTAAATATAGCCAAAAGGAACATCCAGCCAGTCTGTTAATGTTTTAACAGAAAAATTTAAGATGCAAATGAGGCCTTGTCAGCTAGTGAGAGCTCTACAGGTTAGATTGGGAAAGACTGCTCACAGACTTCAAATAATTTTCAAAAGTTACTTGGACACAGTATAGTTTACAATCTTTGAGTGATTTTCAGAAGTTTTTGGGAAATATTTAATGGACATGTCCTTTTTAATGGGCATCTACAAATAATCTAAATTTATCTAGATAGTTAACCAAGGAGGGTAGACAAATCCTCTACTATTATGGTCCAGCTTCAACAGTTCAAAAAAATTTTTTTTAGAAAATAAAAAAGGGGGAATAATGTCCCCAGTCCCCATATGACTCATCAAATAATACACTCCTCATTTAAAAATTTTATAATGTGAATGCCAGTGAGCTTCAGACAGATTCTGGCATGATGGAACTTGAGCAACCATTGCTCAGGTCAAATGGAGACATCCATGCACTAAACAGTGGAGAAGACCCTAATTTGGGGTCGAGGGCATGTTTGTGTTTTCTTGTAGGAAAAGAATAAAAGCTTCAGCATGGAGCAGAGAAAAACTGGACCTGAGACCATGGGAGCCTACCTAAGCTAGTTTGAGTGAGATCTCCTAAATCAGTGTTCCTGAACCTTGATGTCATCGAATCTAGAGCCCAAGAAAGAAAGAAAACAGTCGGTTCGAGATTTCCAGTTTCTCAACAGACCTGCTGCATCAACCTTCCGGACCCATGAGTTTTCATCATGAAGCCAACAGAGAAAAAAGGACCCATTTAAAACATTTGGACATTGGTATGGACTGTGATGAGGGGCAAAAGCCTCTTTTCAGTAATTGAACAGGACATGGTCACTTGAAATATCAGACTTGGTGGTTCCTGTTTCTGGAATCGTGCCTAGGCCAGTGTATTTTTCTGGAGAAATGCAACTTGTCCTAATGTGACAAAAGGGAGACTTTGACTCAAGTCGCATAATCAGCTGATGTTAAATCAACAAACTGCACCACCACAGGAACAAATTGGTGCTCTGTGGATAGTGCAACAAGCCTATTGTTCATATTTTTCATAATGCTACATGTGTAACATCAATGATTGTACCTAATGTATCTGTGCAAGTGCACTTTCTAAATGCTTTCCTGAGCAGATCTTGGAACAATTGTAAACTTCATCAAATTGTAAATGTAAATCACATGCGGGTTACCCTTGTAACAGAATGTAAATCACGTGTGGGTTACCCTTGTAACAGACGAAGGCTGGTAGAATGTTATGGCCCAGATCTGGTGATGGGTACGGTGATGGAGAGGCGCTATGTCAATGGGGGTCCTGGAAATGGTGGCAGTGGCGGTAGGCATTCTGGCTTTATGCCGGGCTCAAACGTGCCTTGTTCCAGAGGCAAGAGATCCGTAACCAAGTTTTGCTTAGCCTAGCCCATGGCAATCCCGATAGCCATGAAGGTTGGTTACAGATGATTTAAAGTTGGGGTGCTCTGATGACGGGCCACCTGTGGGGAAGACCCCTCCCGCCTAAGACAGGGGTTCAAGGTCCCCCAAGGACGGGAAAGGGAGGGTGACCCTACTTGACCTAAGCCAGGAGTGTGCCTCATTTAAAAATAAAAAGGGGTGAATTGTGGGAACACCAGACCTTGAGGAGAGACCCACTTCCCCTTCTGCCTGGGAGTAGGCAGCTGTAAGACAATGTTTACTAAAAACAATACAATGCCTGGGGGCATTAAGTTCCTGGAAAAGGCCTGCCCACAGAAACCACCCTGACCTCGACCTTGTCCAAAGACTAACCACCTCTTCTGCCACGCCCAGATCAGTTTCTGGGGTCAGAGCAGAACCAGCCATTGGAGAAGAGAGAGCAGAAGCTTCTCTGGTGGGAGCCTTTCTTAGGAAGTTTTCTTGAACCTTTTGGGAGCCTGCTTAAAGTTTTCTTTACATCGTTGAACAAGTCTCTGTGTTGTCAATCCCGACACCCTCCGCACGTTCTCGGACACAGGCCGCGCAGCAGACGCGACATAGATATGCTTAGTTAGTAAAACATTTTAGTATGCCAAGGGTCATTACACAAGGTTCACACTCTAAATTCCCAATTATGTTCCTAAGCCTCTCCTTCCAGGGCTGCTCATCTGTGCAAAGTATCACGTGATATTCAGGTCCAATCTCTAACAGAAGTCTCTGATTCATGGGTCATGATCTTGGGGGAGGTGCTCTAGCCCCAGGGTTGATCAAGGTGATGCCTCTTCAAGTGCCTCCTCCCTACACAGTCCCTCATCAGTAGGCAGAAGCCAGACTTAGAGTGATGCCCTAAACACAGGGTGTCTTGGTAGATTATGTCGATGCCCTACTAGCTTCTTTTTCTATGCAAAGAGGCTAGAATATTTGGTAGTCCTGTTCCAATCCTTGCCCTCAAGGTGTGAAGTGTGGGCACTCACCTGGAGTCACATCAGTCCAGATTCTGTCCCTAAAAGCCAACTATTGCTGGATCCACCACCAGGGGGTGGGTTGGTAATAAGCCCCAACTCTGGATTCACCTCATGTTTTCTGTTCCATTGGGATCACACAGGAACTCTTTGCTCAGAATAAACCATTGTGCTGTGGCTCTTCTGCTCCCCTGGTTCTGTCACCCAGGCCTCACTAGCCAATCAGAGCCTTGAGCTGACCCACCAGTCAGATGGGAGGGATCTTTAGGAGTCTCCTGTGCAATGCATTTGGTTATGTGTACCTGACATGCAGGTGGAGAAGCACATGTGCTCTCTCCCTTGGGATGCTGATTGCATCAGAAGGGTAGAGACTGAACCCTCTGGTGAAGGAATGTGGTGGTAGCTCTTTCTTATTATCTGTGTAAGTTGTTCCCCAATAAAACACCCACTTGTCATTTATTTCGCGTATGGCAATCTGATTAACATCCTGCCTTCATGTGAAATATTTTTATTGAAAATAAAGACAAGTATGAAATCTTTACAAAATTGTTTACTTGAATAGGGTTTCCCTTCCATGAGGTCTTCCCTGTTCACTGATATCAAGATGATGCAAAAAGGGTTTAAAATATGTATAGGGCTAGACAGGTGGATGAGCAGAATTATGACAAGTTCATTGCTAGGACCTAGGTCAGGCATTTGAGACTTTCTTTAGTTCCTGCTACAGGAATACTCAAAGTTCTAACCTTGTTGGAGTGAAGCATGAACATTCTCAAACCCACACACTGAAATCACATAATTAAAATTCAACCAATTCTCTAACTAAACAGATTTCCACACATGATTATTTTCTCATGTAAGCACTCATTCCTGTAACCCAGGTTGAGCCATTTAAAGTCTTATCATTTTCACTTCATCATTAATTTGTTCATGTTACAGAAGTAAGCATGTAGGATTGAATTTAGAAGATCAACTTATCTGAATAAGAATTTTATATAGTTAAAGAAAAACATGAAATCAAAAGGATTACCTTATCAATGAATTCATAGGAATTTCATCTATGCAAGTTTGTGGGTGCAAACACAATAGAGACATGATAATGCTTGAACAGATTGTTGACACTTGTCACATATTTTTCTCTTCAAAATCTTGTGTAAATGCATGTGAGTTATCTGAACATCTTACCAAATCCTTTATAGTAATATTCCCTTCAGTAAGAATTTTCTCAGGCCCACAATGATTATTGTGATATTCATAGGATTTCTCTGCAGTATGATTTTTTTCATGATTTGAAAACTGATGATATATACAAATACTTTACCACATTGACTACACTCAGAGGATCTCGCTCAAGTATTTGTTCTTTTATGACTTAGGAGATTACAGTGTTATGAAATGCTTTACCACATAAATTACATTCATAGGGACTCTCTCCAGAATGTGATCTTTTATGAATTACAAGATGGCACTGCTGTGAAAAGGCTTTACCACATTGATTAGACTTATAAGGTCTCTTTCCAGTGTGTGTTCTTTTATGATTTTGGAGACCACTGACCTGTGAAAAGGCTTTACCACATTGATTACATTCGTAGGGTATCTCTCCAGTATGTGTTCTTTTATGTGTTTGTAGACTATTAACATGTGGAAACACCTTACCACATTGATGACATGCATAGTGTGTCACTTCAGTATGTGTTCTTTTATGAGTTACAAGATTGCTGTGTTGTGAAAAAGCTTTACCACATTGATTACATTCATAGGGTTCCCTCCAGTATGAGTTATTGTATGTCTTTTAAGATCAGCATGACTTGCAATATGTTTACCACATTGATTATATTCATAGGGTTTCTCTCCAGTATGTGTTCTTTTTTGTCTTTGGAGACTACTGACATGTGCAACGGCTTTACCACATTGATTACATTCATAGCATTTCTCTCTGGTATATGTTCTTATATGTCTCTTAAGATCAGCATGACTTGCAAAAACTTTACCACATCGATTACATTCATAGGGTTTCACACCAGTGTGTGTTCTTTCATTTCTTTTGAGACCTCTGACATGTGCAAAGGCTTTACCACACTGGTTACATTCATGGGTTTTCTCTCTAGGGCGTGTTCTCTTATGGAGACAGAGACAACTGGGACATGCCAAGACTTCCCCATATTGAATACCTTCATAAATTTTCTCTCCAGTATGAATTTTTTCATGCATTTCAATAATCCTGAAAAACAATAAGGTTTTAAATACCTTGAGTATATTCAAATTGTTTCTCTCCTGTATGGTCTCTTACTTCCTGCATAGATAATTGGTACAAGTAAAAGCTTTACAACATGCATTATACTGATGAAACGTACTATCTGAATAAATTATTTTCATAACATGGCCTAATTGCAAAGAGGAATCAGATCTCAAGTTTTACATTTATGATGCTTCCCTTTATGAGGGGTGATTTTGTGTCTTTCAAGATACCTGTGAAAAGCCGGGTGTCGGTGGCACACGCCTTTAATCCCAGCACTCGGGAGGCAGAGGCAGGTGAATCTCTGTGAGTTTGAGGCCAGCCTGGTCTACAGACTGAGTTCTAGGACAACCTCCAAAACAATACAGAGAAACCCTGTCTCGAAAAACCAAAAAAAAAAAAAAAAAAAGAAGATACCTCTGAAAGACAATAAGAGCCTTCATGCCCCCACATGTATGGCATCATTATTGTATGAATTTTTTCACTTATTTGAGAAGAACTGGAGGTTTGACAATACTTAGTGCACTGAATATGATTGTAATAGTACATTGGCAGAATGTACTAGGAAAAATGAGTATATTTATGTATCCCAATACTCACAATACTCATAGTGCTTTTCTGTAGTGTCAGGTTCTTGCTGTCTTTCCAATAAAGTTGGAAAACCAATTAATTGTAAACTTGTATCACATTCAACAAATCTACTGAAAGTTAGGATCACTAAATATCTTTCATATCTTCTAATTATTCTGAGAGAGCAGAGGGAGTACATACCTTCTTTTCCTATTCTACCCCCACATTAAATGTAGTTTGAGTTACATGTTATATTGCATTTTTCATGTTTTTTTGAGACAGGTTTCTCTGGGTAGCTTTGGAATCTGATTCAGAACTCACTATGTAAACCAGGTGGGTCTCAATCTCACAGAAATCCTCCTCATTCTGTTTCCCAAGTGCTGGGATTAAAGGTGTGCACCACTGCCACCCATCTTGACATAAGATATTATTATTACAGGAAGAATTATGATCAAAATTTTCCACAGTGCATTCATACATTTTGACTTTTTTTCCTTACAGACATGTAAGGACATGTGGTTTAGAGATGAAGGTTTCTCCATAACAACCTTCTTGATAGTCATAAACTGACCCTGTCAATATACTCAGCAAAGTCTAAAAGATATGAGTCAAGACAGCTTTATTATACACTGTGTTTTCTTAGAATGTCTTAGATATAATATGCCTATCACCTATTGCACATTTATACCAATTAAAATATCTGAGTGCTATATAATTAAGTGAACTGACATTTTTACAACATTGAAAATGATGGTATCTTTTAAAGCATTTTTTGTCTTCTTTTTCGAAGAAATGCCTTGGAAACACAGAATAGATACCTGACCCTAAGGTATGGGTTTTTGTGAGACATTAAGAATCATTCATTTACTTTAAGCTGTGCTTGTTTAAATAGTTGCTTCTCTTTAAAATTTCCAGGACACGTTAAAATTTCATCAGAAGTAAATTTTATGAACCTGAACAAGAAAATTACCTTCAGTGTCTTCTAGAACTTTGACAATGTTCTTCAATATAATGGTCTTACCATCTGTAGCCTAAAATACAATAACAGAAAATATATGATATATGAATGGAATCTATATAAAATTTAAGGAAATATCTTCAATGACCACTAGAACTATGCTTTATTCACAAAATTTTACATTTTTTCTCAATAAAACTTACAGATAAGTATCAACAACAATGAAGGAAAATTCAGTCATACATATGGCAGAGAGGTTCCTGTAGATCTCCAGCATCACATCATTGTAGAAGCTTTACTGGGAAGCATTCAGCAAAGCCCACTCCTCCTGAGTGAAGTTAATGTGCACATCATCATAGGTCACTGAATGCTAAAATAATCCATGCATTTGTAAAACAGAGAGTGTGATACTGACATTTGAAATGTATATGTCTTTGACAGTATATTGAAATAATTCTGGTGCTTCCCTCATTTATTTCATGACAGGAACATTATAATATATTTACCCACTCACTTTAGAAGGAAACTGAATAGGAGGTTTACACATACCATTTCTTGGACCTTTAAATAGCATATAGCCTTGAGAAACAAATCACAATAAGCAGACTTAAAGGGAGAGATAACCTAGCAGATCCACACTACTGTGAACACAGCAGAGAAATTGTATGATAGGGCAAGGCTATCATAGGAAAACCCCTGTCTCTGGTAGCAACATTTGTCTTTGTTACTTTTTTTCATTGCTGTGAATAAACACCATGAACCAAGGCAACTCTTACAAAGAAAACATTTAATTGTGGTTTATCCCTTGACATTTCAGAGTTTCAGTTATTCATCATCATGGCATAGGTCGTGGCCACATGCAGGCAGATGTGCTGCTGAAGGTTACAGTCCTTACATCTTGACTCACAGGCACCAAGAAGTTCACTGAGACAGTGGAAAGCATCACAAGTATAAGAAACCTCAATGCTTGACCCACAGTGACATACTTCTTCGGAAAAGGAAAAGCCCACTTCAACAAAGCAAAACCTCCTATTAGTGCCACTATTGGGAACTCCCAGACTATGGACTGACAGCTAAGGAACATTCATGATACCAAACTAGACCCTCTGAATGAGGGTGACAGTTATGTGACTTGATCAGTTGGGGGGTGAGTTGGAGCCATACCTGGTGTATGAACTGGCATTTGGATCCCAATCCCTAAGCTGGGATGCCTTGCTCAGTCCTGATACAGGATAGGGTATCTTGGTCCTTCCTCAAATTGGCATGCCAGACTTTGTTTACTCCTGAAAAAAGACCTTAACTCCTTGGAGGAGTGGTTGGTGGATGGGAAGACAGAGAGATTGAGGACAAGAGATGGGGAGTGATGTGAACTGGGTTTGGTATATAAACTGAAAACTAAATAAAAATAGTGTATGATTTGCATTATGAATCCAAAGTGATTGCTTTTGCTCTCATTTGTAAATAAAAAGGAGTTTGAAACAAGTTTATCCCAATTTATTTTTACATACAGCTTTTGTGTGAGAGGGGTTTCCATGTATGTACATGTGACATGCCAGGGATGAGGAAGTCAGATACGCTAGATTTGTAATAGCAGGATGTAAGGAGACTCCAAATTTGGGTGCTGGGAAATGAACTCAGGTTAATCCCAAGAAGAATAGTACTGATCCACTAGTCAAGTCCCTTAGTCCTTTCTGGGCAAAAAATTAAAATTCTTCCACAGATTAAAAACACCCAGAATAAAATAGTCTACATAAATTAAGATGTTAATAATCATTGGAAACTTGATGCATCAATATTAAGATACCATATAATGAAAAGTTTCAAGATGAAATTAATAAAATGTGAATAAAATTCCCAACATCCTATGATAGGATATCTCATTCTAAATCTATATGCAAAATGGGAACACATGTAATTCTCAAGAGAATTACAAAATATATTACACACATTGACACAGTGTGGTCAGTTTAAAGACTAATAGTGACAGGAAAACAACAACAACAAAAAGTCATAGCTTCCGGGGTAAATAGGAAGTCAGCAGAAAGAATCAAGTAATGGAATCAACTCAGGAGAAGGCCACTCAAACAATACAGCAGGAGGGGAACACAGGGCATCCCAAGACCATCACTGACTAAGGCTACAGTGGCTTTTTGACCTAAAACCACAGCTCCATGTGGTGGGAAGAGTTGTGTTCTCAGCTTCTGAAGAAACCTCTCCATGAAGGCCCTGGCTCCAGACCATTACATTCTCTCCAAAGCACCTTCCTTGTTTTAATGGGGGACCTCTATTTTATCCTCGATACCTCAGGGCCTGATGGAAAAATTCTAGGGCTAGGTGCAAGCTGTCACTGGCTCTGCCTAGCATGTTCGGTGGCTTTTTGAAGGAACTATGTTCTTTCTCCTTGAGTGAAGACCTATCCAGAATGGCTTGCTTGCTCAATTCAACTCTCAACACACCAATGTTTTCCTTTGCAAACAGTTGTCACCTGATTTCATCTCTAAAATCTGGCAGAACTATGAAATTTTTCAGATGAAAACTGAACCTTTTGGAGTCAAATATCTGGATAATCCTGGAGAACATATGTGTACTTTAGCATCCTAATCTCTAACATGTCTTCTGAGCATATACTTCTCTTTGGGTTAATTTAGTGGCAGCACTCCCTCAGCTAAATTCTATTTTCTGTGACTAACCTCTCCCTAAGACTTGGTAAAACCTCTATATCAGCAATTCTACTCTTCCACATCACAGCTTAGTAATGGTATGCCTCTTTTTAGGGATGCCTTTGATGACCCATGACTTTAATCCCAGCAATAAGGGACACATGCAGGCAAATCTCTATGAGTTTGGGGTTAGCCTGATCTAGAGAGCAAGTTCCAGATCAGTGTCCAAAGCTATACAGATAAATCCTGTCTCAAAAAACCAAAATAAAGAAATATTTTAAAAAGAAAGAAAAAGAATGCCAGTTACACCATGCACAAAATTAACTCCAAATGGATCTTACAACTAAATGTTGAATGTAAAGGGCAGGACTTCTAGAAGATACTAGAGAAACCTGTTTGTTCCAAGTTTGGCAATTTGCCTTCCATATGCACCAAAAACCCATTGGGGTTGAATACAATGATGTTTCCCCAAAAGCTCGATGATAGAAATGCTTTACACAGAATCAGCACACAGAGTGAAATATTCATAGGCCAGCACCAGGATCTAGGGAGTTTCTAGTGTCATATGGGACCACAAAGAGCACTAGTTCTGGCTGCAGTTTCCCACCCAGCCCCTGGGAGGGCCTGCCACAGCATCTCCTATGCCTCCTCATTCCATCCTCCCCATCTTGGGATAGCATTCCCTCACTGACCATGCTGTGACTTCTGCTCTCATCAATGCCCCCCTTACAATCCCATACAACAGCACTCATAGCACAGAAATCACTCCACTGGTGCCTGTTCTGCTCTAAAACCAAGCCTGCACATGGCTCCAAGAAGAGTAGGCCTGGTGTCCCTGATTGGCTGGTGAGGCTTGAGTGACAAGAGCTCTTCCTTAAGAGTTAGAGTGTGCTTAAAGACACAGCACAGGGTTCCCTGGCCATGGCTTCTTCTCCAGATCCAGACAGTTTAGAGATCTGCAGAGGCATGAATTTCAACATCACTTACCCCCTGTGTCTGGCAGATGACCAAGCTCATTCCTACAGTTCATAGGTTTATCCTCTTCTTCCTCCTCCATACAAAGTTCTGAGCTTGAACAGACAATTGCACAATTTGGGTTGGAATGATTTTCTTATTCAACAGATGAAAGGGAGCAAAGGATATTAAAAAAATAGAGACAGAGATGTTTAGGACACAAAAGAAGGTGTTTGTGCCAAGCAGTCTTGGCACACACCTTGAACTCCAGTCCTCAGGAAGCAGATGCAGGTGGATCTCTGTGAGTTCAAGACCAGCTGGTCTACAAGAGCTAGATGCAGGACAGCCTCCAATGTCACATAGCAACACAACACTAACAAATAAACTAAACAAAACAAAAACAATCAACAACAACAACAACAAAAAAGACGTTTCTTCTGTGTCTTCTTGCTGAGTTCAGGAGAACTGAGTCTACTTTTTACCTGGCAGTCACAGGCACCTCCATCAACTATGAGAGAAATGCAGGCACTGGATCACAAACAAGATGATATATATTTTTCCTGCCAGAAGACTGGGTGACAGCTCCAGTGCATTGGGAGTTTTATTCCTGAAACTCATGTCAAATTCTTGAGACATGATTACTAATAAAAACATAGTCTTTGCCAGGCATTGGTGGGACATGCCTTCAATCTCAGAACTTGGGAGGGAGAGGCAGGCAGATCTCTGTGAGTTCTAGACTAGCATGGTCTACAAGAGCTAGTTTCAGGAGAGTCTCCAAAGCCACTGAGAAACCCTGCTTTGAAATTGCCCCATTATGAAGAAAAGAAAGGAAAAGAAAAAAAACAAGCCTAGTCTTCATGAAATTGTATACCCAGAGAGAATGGGGCTAGGAAGAATGCCTTTAATATCTAACAATATTTTCTATGGGGCAGGATTTTTGAAGAACTGTCCCCCCGCACCTTGTCTCCTCTTGTCTTAGGAAGGTTTGACACTCACTCTCTTTTATGTGCTGCTTGCCCAATAAGGACAGCATCCAGTCAGCAGATCAGGCATGAGTGCTTTCTTTCCCAGTGGCTTACTTTTGCTGAGAAGAAAGTAAAGCCCCTCGGAGATATTTAATATCCATCATCGTCTCTGAAGCATATCGGTGTTACCAGGATCAGACATGCCTCATTTTTTTAAGAACCAAAACCAAAATTTATGTATCTATGTGGTAATTTTGTACAATCATCACTCTTAGAAATTCATCAAGTCAGGATGCAACTGGAATAAGGTATCTCCATTTAGAAGGTAATACTAAATTTCATTCATTACTTTAAATTTATTTGTTTTTATTTTATGTGCATTTATTTTTATTTCATTTTGCCTGTATGTATTTATCTATGAGGCTGTCAGGTCCCCTAGAACTGTAGCTACAGACAATTGGGAGCCACCATGTGTGTACTTCGAATTCATTCCAGGTCTCTGGAACAGCAGTCAGTGTTCGTAACTGCTAAACCATCTCTCCAGCTCTATCATTCAGTCCTTTAACTACCATTGTAAATGATGCCTTTACAATAGGAGACAGAGTTTACTTTCACCTTCCTTGGTAATTGGAGCCAGATAATGGTATTTCCTTGTTAAGCAGCAATTAAATTAGAACAGAGCTAGTTTCAAGACAGTCCCCAAAGCAATACAGAGAAATCCTGTCTTGAAAAAAACCAAAAATGAAATTGCATTAATAAATATTAATAAATAAGTAGTTTTCCACTAAGTAACAAGTATCTATCAATTTGAAAACACAAATACCCAAATTTCAATATGTATCCAAATGCTCATATTATTTTAGTAATTTTTCATCAGAAATAACACCTAACCCTATGTTTCACTGTCTCCCATATTCTTTAGCTTTATACAATAGGAAATGATATTTTTGGAAAATTTACGTATTGTGGTAATAAAGCATTTGCTAAAGATGCTTCTGATGTGTAGTTACAGTGTAAATTCTAAGTTTGGACCTAAAAGTATGGAAATTTACTTGACTGGAAATCCCACTGTTTTTGTCATGAATAAAATAGAATAGAATCTTGTTCTCTGTATATAATCTGTCTGTCTATCAGTCCTCTATATCTATCTATCTATCTATCCCCCTCTCTCTCACTATCATCTGTCTATCCATCATCTATTTTCAATCTTCCTACCTATCTGTCATCAGTCTATGTATCATATATCTATATCTATCTATCATCTATCATCTCTCTTTCTCTATCTCTATCTGTTTATATCCATCTTCTATCATGTGTCCATCTATCATGTCCCTATTTTCATTATCCTCTATCTCTGTATATATATATTTTCTATCATCCATCTATCAATCTATCTATCATGTATCATCTGTCTAGATCTATCTCTATCATCTATTTATCTATCTTCTCTATCTATCCATCAATTACCTACTATCTATATATCATCTATATATGTATGTGTTTATGGGGATTCTTTGAAATGCCTTTTAGGCTACAGTCCAGTAATAACTAGCAGTGCATGGAATGCCGAAGAATCTAGAGTTGCTCAGTCTGACAAGGCTTGGAGTCTCAGATGTTTTCTTTATTACATTTTTTTATATGATGGAATCCCAAAGAAGTAGGCTTCAATGCCAGTGAAGGAATGGATTGCTGACAAGAGGAGGGAAAGCACACCAAAACTAACACACTACCTTCCCTCTTCCATTATCGTTACAGCATAAGGTGTGACTTAGAGTGATGGTGTGCCTTAGAGCCTCAAGGTCTGGATTAAAGACATGTGTCATTCAACCTCAGGATCAGGATCAAAGGCATGTTATCTTCTTGCCTCAAGGTTCAGATTGCAACTCTCCAGATTCAGATTACAACTCCTCCATATATTTTGGAATTACAGTTCATTCCAGATATAGTTAAGTCAACAACCAAGAATAGGCATCATAATTCATCCCTTGTCAACTCAGACACACAAACATATCACTTTATGTCATGATTTATTTCCAAATGCAAACAATAACTAGGTTGTAGTTATGCCTAATCATAAAAAACTATCCCACATACAATCACAAATGCATTATATACTTAGAAGAGTGATAATGTCCCTTGGGGGACATCTTTCTAGTGCCTCAAATGCACATCTGATAACCACTGATATTCTCTTAATTGATGTTACCTCATATGTTGAGGAATGTGAAAGAAAATACTTTTGCACTTTAAGAATGTGTCATGTGAGAGAAGGATGCCATTCGACTTTTATTGGGGTAAAGTGTGTGGGAAAAGTGCAAAGGGGAGAGGGGAGACTGGCTTCTGTGATAGTAATGGTAACACAGAAGAGAGAGGTAGAGAAAGATGGGAGACAGAGCAGAGAAAGAGAGAGAGAAAGAGAGAGAAAGATAGAGAGAGAGAGGGAAGGAGGGAGGGAGAGGGAGGGAGTGAGAGAGAGACAGATAGGGAGGGAGAGAGAAGGATGGAGAGAGAGGGACGGGGAGAGAGGAACAAAGAGAGGGGGGAGAGAGAGGTGGTATGTGGGAAGGGCTCTTTTAAAAGGGAACTAAGTGGATGTGTACAGGTGATGCTCTTAGTGGCTGCAGCTGAGTCGTATCCTGTTAGAAACCCAAGGGCAGGCCAGTACAGATGCATGAATGCTAACACATACAAATATTTGTACAAATGCGTTATTCACAAAATATAACAGAAACACTCATGTCAGTTACAATTCTGATTTTTGTAACTGGTCATGTGGTCTTAGATGGAATTTAGAACTACCATCATCTACTACCCATTGGGTATTTCTTCTTGTCTCCACAAGCACTTGAGCAGGTCTTGGTTCATTTTCTGAAAAAGACACCAACACTTTCTTTCCTGGTGGGCCCCTGTCCTTTGTCATCATTCCTGGAATGGATTGTTGTAGTTTCTCATTAGCTTTATTCACAGAGCCCAGTAGCACCAAGTAATACCCTAAAGGATTTACTGGATTGGAGACACAATTTACTTTTCAGACAATCCAATTTCCCCATAGTAATCTGAATACATCACCTCTCCTAGTGGTGTTACTCCTATGTTAGTCTGTTGGTTTAAGGGTAGTTGAAGCTGAAGTGGATGTCTGAGTTTCCAGTTCTATGGGAATGTTTGTTGTGGCTCCTGGTGGAAACACTGCCCCCATGTATAACCAAAATTTCTAGATCAGAAGAATGTAGAGTTGCAGAAACAGGAAGGAAAACTTTCCTTTTTGACAAATAGGGGGTATAGTGAGTGGATATATCCCTGTTTCCTCCACTTGGTTCCTGGAACCCAATTCCTGTGAAGTGAGGTCCCTGGTCATAAACAATACTGTGTGGGAAAATATGGTGGGTAAGACCTTCAGTAAATCCATTGATTGTAGGTTTTTATTTAATTATTTATTCATTTTTTGTTTATGTATTTCTCTTAGTTTTTCAAGGCAGGATTTCTCTGTACAACTTTGAAGCCAGTCCTGGAACTCACTCTTGTAGACCAGGCTGGTCTCAAATTCACAGAGATCATCCTGTCTCTCCCTCCCAGATGCTGGCATTAAGTCATGTGCCAACACTGCCTGGCATTGATGGTAGATTTGACAGCAGCACTACATGTAGGGGAGAGTTGTCCTTTCCATGGAGGAAGAAGTCCAGTGTAATCATCTGCAAATAAGTTGCTGGCTACTCACCCCAGGGAATGGGGCCATATCTGGGGCTTAGTGTTGGTCTCTACTGTTGGCTGATCTGGCAGTCAGGCAGCAGCAGTAGCCACTTCATGCATGGTGAAGGTAAGTCCAGTTTGTTGAGTCTATGCAGAGACCCCATCTCCAGCACCATGGCCACTTTGTTCTTGGGCTCACTGGGAAATGACATGAATGGCACAGAAAAGAGGCTGACCATCCACAGAAAAGCAGAATATGTATTTGATTATAGAATTCCTCCTCAGCTGAAGTCAACTTTGGGTGAACATTTACAAGGGACACAAGTATCTTCCTATCCTCTGCCCATTTGGAGAGATCTCTGTACATACCTCTTCCCCAGATGTCTTTCTCACCCATAATAAATCATGTTGTTTCCAAGTCACTGACTATCCAGTCCATCCATTTACTATAAGTGATCAATCAGTGAGTAGTTGCGCATTTGGTCTTTTCTCCTTCCAAACAAACTGTATGACCATGCGTACTGCCTGACTTCTGCCAACTGTGAAATTCTCCCTTCACCAGTATGAAGTGTGATCTTAATTAGTCTTAATTAATAAGAAGCCAGAGTCAGATATTTAGAGTGAATGCTGAAGGATCTGAGAAGCAGGGCACCCAGCCCCCATAGACTTCTTGATTCTATGAAATCTCAGACTGAATGGGGTAGAACCATTCGCTATGAATCATCAGACTGAATAGGTAGCAGAAATATCTACCTGACTTATTATATTACTCTCTTTACCTACCCTACACTGAGCCTAAAGTTTTGAGCAACCATCATGAGACTTTGTTTCTCTTTTAGACTAGAGTAATCTTTTTTTAGCAAATGGTGGTCTTGAACTTCTGATATTCCTGCTTCATGATGGGATTAAAGGCATGTGCCACCACCCCCTGGCCTCCATGATTAAGTAGTGGGTAGCTCTACCCTCTGGTCTCCAGGCAAGCTTTATTTGTCAGAACACAAACAATATATCATATACACCAGTAACTTTCAGGCTTGTATCATATTGGGGTTGAAATCCTGTAGCTGTCAACTTTTGGGTGGTGCCTGTATGATGTACAGTACCATCAGTAAACCCTTCCCTATTGTTGTCTTCCTCAGCCAACCAATCATATGGAAGGCCCCATGAGGCTATAGGTTTACAGTGGCAGTGGAAGTCATTGTAACTGGAATAGAAATGGTAGCAGTATGGATAACTTGATTAGGTAGTTTGTTTTTTACTTCAGGACGTGTCTGTAGCTTCTCTCTGTCTCTGTCTCTCTGTCTCCCTCTCCCCCTACCCCCTCTCAGGTTTTTGGAGACAGGTCTATTCTGTGTAGATTTTATGAACAAGCTGGACTTGAACTCACAAAGATCTGATGTCTCTACCTACCTAGGGCTGAATTCAAGGCCTGAGACACTACAAACCAGCAGGCCCAGTCTCTGAAATATCACATCCATTTGATATTAGACTGATGCAATGCATGTCCTACTTTATGACTTCATGTTTTCAGGTACCATGGTAAGAATGTGACCCACTGTTAAATGTCTGTATTTTTCCAGTGGCTGGGCTTAATAGCATGTGGCCACATGATTAGCTACATTTACTTTTGAAAATGGTTTTATAGCAGTCAGTAGCACAGACTTGAAATGAATTTATTAAGTATTGTATTCTCCCAGTTCTACAATGCTTGTATTCTTGTAATTGTATTGTTCTATTCCTCTTTGTGTTTGTTTGTGTGTGTGTGTGTGTGTCTGTCTGTCTGTCTGTCTACAGACTATGTAACACAAGCTTTAAAACTCAGATTGATCTTCCTGCTGCTACCCCACATTGCTTGAAAATATTTTTTATGGTTTAAGTCTCCTGATCTTAGCATGATCAGGGAGGCCAGTAGATTGTGTTACAACCATTGATATATGAACTACAGGCTGTAGTGAGCTTCTATATATACTAGGAATGGAAGCTGTATGCTCTGAAAGAATTTTCAGTGCTTTTCACTGCTGAAGGTATTTCCACCTTAAGTTTTCCCTTATATCTGTTTGTTTGAGACAGGATTGCTCTGTTTAACAGTCCTGACTATCCCAGAACTAACTCTGTAGAGCTGCCTGGACTCAAATATACAGAGATCCACCTGTCTCTGCCTCTGAAGGGCTGGGATCAAATACTTATGCCACCACCTCCAGGCAAGTTTTTTATTCTTGATTTTGCTTCCTGTTCAAGGCAGTCATTTCAGGGTCAGGCACCTGATGGTGATTCAAAATGTGAATTCTCCTCCATTTGAGAGAATAAACATCAGGCAGGAATGAGCTGCCTAATTGTTTATGCAATAAAAATATGTAAGGTAATTATCCCTATATGCACAACCAGTACAAATGATTGCAGCTGGTTGTATTCATGTATTTCAGTATACTTATTCACCTATGCATAATAAGGAAGCAGTTGGAAGACATTTGGGAAGGAATGGAGTGAAGAGAAAAAAAGTGTCAATTGGTATAACACATTCTACTTATCAGTTTATGGAAAAAAATTTTAAATAAAAAGATGCACTAGAGAGATAGCTCAGCAATTCAGAGCACTTGATGTTATCACAAAGAATGTAGGTTCCATTTCCAGAACACATCTTAGGTAACCATTTGCTGTAACTCAAGTCCTAGGTGTCTCCAGCCTTCTTCTGGAATCTGTAAGTGCTGTGTACAGACACGTGCAGGCAAAACACACAAAACAATTACATTTTCAAAATGTTAGAAAAGGGAAAGAATGGAATTCTCTACTGGGATGTGACAGAGCACAGGAACAACCAGGGACAGGTAAAATGGATACATAATTGTCTTGCAGGGAAGCAGCTATGACCTTCCACTGAGCCTGTCTGCTCAGAGGCAAAAGCAGCATTGTTCTGAGCTTACTAGAAATCATTGTTATAATTAATCTAAGAACAGAGTATACAGTGATATTACATGACTTTTCCTTGATATTCTCTGTAATTGTGTTCTCTATCTTTTGCATCTGTAAGAACTGTGCATTGGTAAAATATTCTTTTAAATCAAACATAAAGATTGACAGGTAGCATAAAATGCAAAGCAAACTACTTTCATGGTATCACTTTCTTTATTTTCAGCTAAGATAGTGTGGTTCAAGAAGAATATGCCAGAGGCATTTTTACAACATTTTATAATTTATAAGTATCCCTGCATTACTGTGAGGTAAGAATATTCCTAAATGTCTTTGCTTCTACATTGTGATCATGTTCAGATGAGGATTTGGTAACT
This sequence comes from Mesocricetus auratus, assembly GCF_017639785.1. Taxonomy (NCBI): domain Eukaryota; kingdom Metazoa; phylum Chordata; class Mammalia; order Rodentia; family Cricetidae; genus Mesocricetus; species Mesocricetus auratus. Next base: position 3,374,765 of record NW_024429215.1, on the reverse strand, counting down.
GAGCCTATTTTAGGAATAGGCAAAGCCCCTGTGAACTTGTCCAGACACACTAAGTAAAAACCTCATGCTTCCTTTATTTAGGAAAAGCATTGCTTTTGATATCTTCCATGCGCTCCTTGCTTCCTGAATGCAAGACCTCTTTCTCCTTTCTTCTGTCTTGCCAGTATTAATGACTGTTTTGGTAGCTCAATTGACTCCCTTTGGAATTAACTAAAACCCAAGCAGTTGTCTCACCTGTGAAGGATTTTTCTTAAAGGTTTTGAAATTAAAGACCTACTTTAATCTGGATAATGTAAATTAATGAGTCACCTTCAGCCGATACATGGCAGTGCATACCTTTAACCCCAGCACCCCAACTGATTCAGTTGGATTTTCTAAGTTTGACGCCAGCCTGGTTTACAAAATGAGTTACAGGGCTACACAGACAAACCCTGTCTTGAAAACAGCAAAAGCAATCAAAGAAGGAATGAGATCCACTTAATCTGGGTCACACTTTCTGGTAGCAGCAGACATACATGAACATGTTGAAGGAATCTCTCTTTGCCTGCTTGCTCTCCCTCTAGCTACTATTACTAGCATTCGAGGAGACTTCTTTAGGATTTTGGTGTATAATGAAGACCAGTGAGACATCCAGCCTGACGAACTAAACAAATACTGGACCATTTAAATTTCCAATAGGAGGCAGCATTTGTTGAACTATGTGGACCACAACTTGTGAGACATTCTCCATTCTGATAAATCCATTGATTACACCCATGGCAAGGCTCTTTCTACCAGTCCTGTTCATGTAGAGAACCTAGAAAAATGTAGCTGGTTTGCCAAGTGTTTGCTCTGCATTTCATGCTCCTAAAGCAATGGAACCATCATCTAGCCTTGTGATTGGAGAAAGACCTAGGTTCTTGTTTGAGATTAGGGTCCTTATTTCTTCTCTGGTTGTCTGTATTCTGTGTGACAACCAGGAATAAAGTACCTTCAGTTCATCTGACCTCAGAGTGAACTACAGAAAACACATTGTCTTTAGAGCCCTGAAATCTCTCTTTAGTTGTTAATATTCTGGGCACCCTTCCACTGTGGGACAGGCAATAATCACTCCACCCACATTGGATAGTGGGCTGTGCAAGCTCGGGAGGCACATTTTGTCCTGGAAGAAGAAGAGAGTACAGGATGGTAGCAGGGTCTGCTGTTGGAGCCAGGGGCATGTGCTATTTAAATGCAGATCTCTGCTGATCTAGAAAACATCTTTGTCTAGGATAAAAGGCAAGGTCAGTAATCATTGTGCTGTGTCTTTAAGGACACTGTAACCCTATGGTAATTTCTCTTGTCACTCAGGCCTCACTAGCCAATCAATGCCTCCAGGAAACCTGTCAGTCACAAGACATAGAGAGCCCTTCCTGGTGCCAGTTTCAGGCTTGTCTCTGAAGAGGAGTTGGTGTCTTTTTTGAGAGCTGTGATGCAATTACTGCTACAGGAAGCTGAGTGGAGAGATTTGGCAAGGGTGGTGGCAATGATTTGGTGAGTGAGGATCAGCTGTCCCCATATGAGGAAGACCAGATGGTTAAGAGAAACATAAAAAAAAAAGCATTGAATCACTTACAACCTTTATCAAGACAAAGGAATTCCAGGCCCCACTGACAGTCATAAGTAGAAATGTTGTATTCAAAAGTTTTTCATTTGTACAAAGTAGATGTATATTTGGCATGTGTGGTAGTCATTAGGTCAGAAACTACCTGATATATTCAACTTAGTGACTACGGGTAGGTAAACTAGTAAAATTAAGCCTATGGGAAAGTATGAGTAGAGTATACAAATACTTGTATATTTTATTTGAGGAAAATGGAAGGGGAGTTTTCAATACTTTACATTTATGAAAGAATAAATAGTGCCTCAAATCTCAGTATCTGGATATAGAGAGATCATGATTTTATAGTGAATTGACTATTTCAGTTTGAAAAGTAAAAACAATAGCCCAGTAGGTCAGAGATCAAAAAGCAAAAAGGAACCCTCCTCTCATCATTTGGAATTCATCAATTATCCTACCAGTTTCCTAGGATGTAGAAAGAAAATATTTTGGATTACACGGTGACATGAAAAAAATATTGCTGTACAGACAAGCAAGATTTGCAGAAAATTGTTTTCAGACTCCTTCAGGTCATTCCCAAGCTATATTGGCATACGTGATAATCAATTTTAATGAACAGGGCTTCCCACGGTTTTTCACTCTGACATTCTTGTTGGAACAATTTCAGGATGTTTTTCCATTCATCTCCCTTGGAATCCTACCTTGTAAGTTCCTTTCATCATCCTAATTCAATGTCTTGTTTAATTTTTTCCTTAGAGAGCTCGAAGGAAGTCAATTTAAAATGAGTCATCCCTGGGATCTTCCTGTCTATTCTCTTAGATGAAATCATGGTGCCTGTGGTTCAAGAAGATCCCAAATGTCTTTTGAAACTTGTTTTGATCTTGAATGCAGGGTTTCAAATGTGAAGTCTCAGGGAGAAAAATTTTCAAAAATTCTACATGGAGTATAGATGAGGCTTGTCAAAGGAATAGTCATTAGAATGATGACTTCAGTCACCAACAAAATTACAACCACTTGTTTTCACAAACAAATCAACTCTATATGTATCAGCTGAACACACAGGGACCTATATGCCCGATAATCTGTGATAGATAGTTCTTTTTATGATGTTCTCTTGGATTTTTCTCTTCTTGTTCCTGCAGAATATTGTTCCTTTTTACAACTTTAATGATTCTCAATGCTATTCAAAAAAAGAAAGTCATGTATATAGTGATGGAAATGTAGTGATTGCTGCACTTGTTCCATTTTATAATTCTTATCAGGACAGGGCACTTACTTTTATGAGTTTCATATGACAAACTCAAAAAAGGTAAGTGGTTTCAAATTTTATTACTTTTCGTTATTCAAATTTCATTGAACTCAAGCAAGTTTGGATTGTCATAAATTTAATTTTATTTCCCACCCTGGCAAGCCCTCTCAAGTACTCAGAAACTTCTTTCTCAGGTGTGTCTTCCTGTTCCTTTTTCTCCCCTCTCAAAGAAAATACAGTGTTTTAATCCATGTTATTTTAAACATTTGATATTCTCAATCTCTGCATTCCTTTTCAGTGCCTTTAGCTGTCCTGTGTTGGGGTATTTACATGGTTTTCTTTGCAGATGGAATATCTTGCAATTTGGCTTGTTGTTTTGGCCCATTTTCAATGTGTAGATTTCACCCTCCAGGAGAAATGTTGCCAGTGATCACAGTGACTACAGAGTCCATATGTGATGATCGTGGGGTGATAGGGAATGCCAGTGCTATCTGCTGTTGTTTAGCAGGTCAGAATGTGAGACTCTGGAGTTGGGAGATCTTCTACTTAAAATGCTTCAAAATGATTTGCAATTTTCAGGTAAAATTTTGATTAAAAACCTTTTAGATTCTGTCAATTTTGCACCATTTGCTCCACTTCATTTATGTCTTTCTAATTATTAAAACTGGTATAGATATGCTGGGCATTGGTGGCACACTCCTTTAATCCCAGCACTTGGGAGGCAGAGGCAGGTGGATCTCTGTGAGTTTGAGACCAGCCTGGTGTACAAGAGCTAGTTACTGGACAGCCTCCTATGCCACAGAGAAAACTTGTCTTGAAAAATAAAATGGTATGGATAATATCTGGAGCTCACATAGATGTTGATTGTGAATTTTCAATGTAGTATCCTAGTTTTGTGCCTTTTATAGTAGAGGTTAGTGGTGCTTATGGCACTTAAGTTAGTAAAATGTCTTATACTCAACTGTGGAGAAATGCCTACATAGACTTTCTTGTGAAGGATGCAAGATCTCTATTATTAGATGCAAAATTTTCTGTAGATGTAAGGTACATGAGACCTGAGACTGGGAAAAATTGTTTATACAAAATTTTAACACAAAGCTGGAAAATGGAAATTCAGAAGCAAGGTTCAAGTAGAGAGTCGGCACACAGACAAGTAGAAGTGACGATGAAATTAAGTCCTTTTGATATGATTGTCTTTGTGTTGAAACAGGGGTGAGGTGACAAGTGCTCAGCACAGCAAATGATCAGAGAGGAAAAGTTGATAGATTATGTAGGATATGATACATAGTCTGTAATAGACTTAGGAAGTATGGTGACAGACATTCATTTACAGGAAGGTACCTATGAGTCTATACGTGGAACATGAGTTTATTTTGTCTTTTACCCTTTTATACATGTTCTTTCTGATAATCATAAGAAAGGACATGAAATGTGTGGCAAGGAGTATATTCATTACAATATTTTTTTCTTAATCTCTAAGTTGTTTTACATTTGTTAGATCACAATTTAAAAGATAACTAAACATCATATATCTATACTCCTATATACATTTTTATATATACTCATATATTTTATTATAAATGAATTTGTTGTGGCCACTCAGAGAGGACCCCAAGTCTTCAAGCAGCATAACAACATTAAATTCAAGTACATGAAGGTCCATTTATTTCCAGAAATCCAGCTAGGGGGGATGGAAGACCTGAGACTACAAGTCTTATTAGTGTTCCCATAGTTAAAGATATTACTTAGCACATTAAGTCTTTATACATAGTTATAGCACAACAAGTTTTCATACAAAGTAAAAATGGGGCCTTTAGAAGACAATAACTGCCTTTAGATAGGTAGAATTAATTGTCACATCTGTGCTCCAGGATTCAATGGCCAGAGAACATCCTATGGCTCTGAGTTAAAGGAGTAGCTGCCACTGCTGTTGCAGATACTCATGGGTCTGGGATTCTGATCAGGTAACCTCATATAACCTTCCTCACTTAGTTGGGGACTTTTGTTTTCTTTTGTTTTTTTTCTATCCATTTACCTTAGTGGCCCAGAACACATCAATATTAATATATAATTTTTGCAATACAGTATATATAAAAACTGTTCCCTTTCAGATTAATGCTGGTTTATACATATTAGCAGAATTACTAATTTTCTGATCAGGTATATTTTAAAATAATTTTGTGAATGAATAGTAATATTCCCTGTGACAGATTAAAAACAGTCAATTTCTCTACTTATGTACCCCCATCATTTTTCATATTTTTTGAAGATACAGTTTATAGGACAAGTTCAATTGCCATTTTTATAATGCAACTACAAGAATTTCCATATATATTAGTCACTCAATGAATAATAGAGGATATCATGCTCTTTTCATTGTGAAACTGATATTTAAATGAGTATTGAAATTTTCAAAGTAAATGAACCAGACAACAAAATTACTGATTTTGAGCTGTATTATTTGTTATGATCTTATCTGTTTATCATTTCTCAGAATATGGCTCTGCTCTTTAAGTTGCTTTTTAAAAATTCTATAAAGTTGTAACACCTGAAATAAAATCGATTGTAAGGTTATTAGATATTATGTTTACTAAGAAAAAAGCTCATAAAAATAACTAATTACAGATAGATTATATAAAATTTACTTATCCATTAAATAAAATATAAGTAAATTGTTCCACACAGTTAATAATTAGCAAGTTACATTAACAAGACACTTGGTCTCTATCTAAAGGACCCTGTTTTTAATTAAAAAAAAACTATTCCATAATGCTCCCTTAAGTTACCACTCTCTGAGGAGTGAATGGGATGTGGGGTGAGGAGATACTGGGGGGAGAGCGAAGACTGGAGGAACAGGGACCTGGGATAGGTTTGGAAAATGAGATTGTTCTTAAAGTTCTATAAATTGTCTTTAATGCCTTTATAGATGACTTGACTATAGGGAAAGGAATATGCAATAGAAGCTGTTGATTATATTTGCTCAATTATTACTCCCATAATTAAAAGGGAAAGCAGCTCCAATATGTATGAAAGGGGTTTGAGGAATACCAGAAAGAAAATATTTTGACAGATTTTTGCTAATGAACAAAGGCCATAGATAAAATTCCAAACAAATGACATTGACATTTCAGTTCTTCCAGACACCAAAACTGATGTATCTGTAATGTCTCAAAACTCTTAAAATCCTAACTGGCCTATACAATAAGTCTCTACTCAAAACTGGACATTGGTACCTTATCTCAGGAAAAACAGAATGTAAAATGAGTTAAATATAGAGGGTCTGAAGGGCAAATAGAGATATGAAATCCTTATTAAAGATGTAATCATAGTCTAATGGAGATGCTTGTCAAACAGAAGAGGGATATGAGGACCACTAAGAATAAACTACATAATGGTCGACCAACTTTAACACTTTTAAACACTAATAAAACAGGGACATGAGTTGGTTGAAAACACTTGGTTATGGAAAAAACTGTTCAATTATGTCAGCCTGTTTAAAGCATGGAAAGTGTTAAGATGGGGCCAAGGTTATGCTTATGTTTCCACAGGAGATAAAAGGTTATGGACACCATCAAAACTGATACAAATCTGTGATAGGGAAAGTCCTGTGTTTATATCAATAAAGCACTGTTGGCCAATAGGAAAGCAAGATATGAGTGACTAGGAGTTGAGGAGGACTCTGAGAAGGAGAAACACAGGGAGTCAAGATGTAACTGCCATAGGGATAAGAAGCCCGGAAACTTTGCTCTGGTAAGAGAAATACTTAGATTAACAATTATGGGTTAAATACTTAAGACAGAGCTAGACAGTAAGAAACAAGCAAGGCCAACAGCTACATAATTAATATAGCCTCCTGTGTGTTCATTTGGGACTGATGTGGCTCTGGAACCAGGCTGACAAGAAGGCTTCCCTTTACAAATCTGTCATGAGAAAGAGGAATCTCTTGGATGTTTATGCTGCTGAGATGCCTCTCAGAAGATAAGATAGGGAAGGTGTTTGGAGCAGACAGCCAATCCACCCAGCTATGGCCAGCATAGCATTTCTGTGAGGAATGAGAGGCACTTACTTGAGTTTCTCAGAAACCTTAGAATGTTACAACCTTGTACCTTGCTATGTTATAGGTGGTATCTATGTAGAACACAGGGACTGATCATACTTACTGGGCCTATATTCCAAGTCATCCAATTAGATCAGCAGTTAAGTTGAACAGATATGGATAGTCCTGTGGTGGTTAATGAGTCTTCTTCTCTACCTGGTCCTTATGACAAAGGAGTTCCTGTTCAGCTAATGGAAGAGGGTACAGAGATTTAAAATTATACTTTGGGAGTAGAAGAAATTCCTATTTGTATGGTAAATTGAATTCAGTGCCTAAACATAACCTTTCAAATATGTAGTAAATAGTACTCAAGATAATCATTCTAAGTTTTATTAAGTTTTATTTACTTCATGCATCTGGTTTTAAAGGACATGGGATTAATGTGGCTAATTCCAAAAATATACCCTTGTGTTGTATGTGGGTTACCAGTAAGGAATCTGACTGGGTACATTAGCAACAATTTAAGAGAGAGAAACCTGTAGACAGGCTTTAGTGGCACACACCATTAATCCCAGCACTTGAGATGCAGAGGCAGGCGGATGTCTGTGAATTCGAGGCCACCCTGATCCATAGAGTGAGTTCCAGTACAGTCTCCAAAAAATAGAGAGAAACCCTGTCTCAGAAAAATAAAAAAGAAGTGAGAAACCTGGAGTGCTAATTAACATCACCCATGTAGACAGAATTTACTGTGGCCCTTATGACATCTTTGGGAAAAATTTTCTCATTTAGTTAAGATGATGATGGTATAAACCATGTGTGTGCAATAAACTAGGTTTTCTTTTCTGCTAAAGTTGAACTCACCTGCAGGGTAAAGTATTCATATCCACCATCAGGTCATTCAAGGTTGTTGTGTAATACATTCTGCTAAGGAGTTATGAACATAGTGAAGGCATGGAGAATGAGGAAAGCAGATGAGAGAAAATACAGTATTGAGCACACAAAACCCCCCAAATCTCAAGTCATGACTGTAGGCTGTTAATCCACTGGAAGATTACTCAATCATTGTTCTCTTCCTTGTATGGTTCTCAGAATGGAGAAGGACATGGGGGAGATGAAAGATTTTTCAAAGATCTTTGCTTGGGAGGGAGATATTTAAAACCCTCCCAGGTGCAGAACTTAATGTTGCTTTAGGTTTGCTATATGCAACTCAGGGAGACATCAACATAAGCATCATTAATCCTTAATTAGAACAACTCAAAGGCTTCAGTCTCTCCATCTGTGTACACACAGAAGGAATTATGTGTGGAGGCTTTGGGGTGATATAGTACAGCACAGGTGAAACTTTCAGGATGCACGTTTCCATCTTCTGGTTATTTCACTTAATAATCAAAGAATCTGGGGTTTTGTATGTGCTTCTACTTACCAGGAGATTCCAGGGTTATATAAATTCAAGTCAACTCTCCTGTCCAGGAATTTTAACTCCCTCAAGGCCTTTATGTAATTAAAAATCTCCACTTACAATATACACTGACATTCAGATTATAAACTTTACCATAATGAAAAAAATTATTTTCTGTAAATACATAACATAGAAGGCATAAGAGCCATTGCAAAGCAGGGCAGTGGTGGCACACGCCTTTAATCCCAGCACTCGGGAGGCAGAGGCAGTTGGATCTCTGTGAGTTTGAGGCTGGGCTGGACCGATAGCCTCCAAAACAATACAGAGAAACCCTGTCTCATAAAAACCAAAAAAAAAAAAAACAAGAGCCATTGCATCATACTGTTATATGAGTATCATTCATAAATATTGATAATCATTCTCTGCAGAATCAGGAACATTGCCTACCAGTATTCTGTGTCCTTCATATTTGCCATTGAGGAAATCAACAGAAACACTCACATTTTACCAAACACATCTCTAGGATTTGACCTCTACAATGTCAACAGCAATCGATGGGATACTCTGGAGGCACCTTTTCTTTGCCTCACAGGAATGGGTATAATGATTCCCAATTACACATGTAGAAGGCAGAATAATGTTGCTGCTCTACTTACAGGAGCATCATGGCCAACATCTGCACATATTGGGAGACTGCTGAATATCTACAATTTTCCACAGGTGACAAACAAGAAACCTGTGTTACACTGTAGACATTTCAGGTTTAGTAAAATGTACAGAAGTGATAATATGTCATTATCAATTGAAGAAAATGAATCAGACATTTGGTTATAAAGCCTCAGATACTTGGCTGGAGATAGAGAATAGGAATAGTTTGAAACTACATTGGGTGGGTTGACTATGCTATGTCCTGTGAGGTATTATCTATAAATGTTTTCAAATCATCATAGGAGTTTAAAGCACAATGAGCAGAAGTTATTCTCTATGAAACCAAAGTGCTACCTTGGGTTTAGGATTGTGTTCTATTTCAATGTTTTCATTCTTGTTTCTATTTGAAATTTCCTTCAGGTTTATTTTGGGCCATATGTCACTATCCTGAGTGACAGACACCAATTCTCTTCTCTCTACCAGACAGCACCCAAGGACACATCTCTGCCACATGGCATTGTCCTTTTGATTCTGCATTTCAACTGGACATGGGTAGGACTGGTTCTCATGGATGACAACAATGGGGCTGAGATTCTCTCAGATCTGAGAGGAGAGATGGACAGGAATCATGTGTGTGCAGCATTTGTAGGAATGATTCCAGGCAATGTGGCTTCATTTTTCAATAAGAACAAAGCTATTCCCCAGATCATGAAAACAACTGCAAATGTGGTTGTCATTTATGGTGACAATGAATATTTAAGTGGCATAATCTTATTTATAGGATACTATTTAATGAATTGGAAAGTCTGGGTCATGAAGTCACAATGGGATCTGAATTTTACTGCTGATGTTTTCATGTTGGATTCATTACACGGGAGTCTCATTTTTACACATCAGCATGCTGAGTTTTCTGATTTTAGGAATTTTATCCAGACATACAACCCTTCCAAATACCCAGATGATTATTATCTTGCTTATCTTTGGAAACGACACTTCAATTGCTCCTTTTCTGGCCCTGATTGTAAAATTCTTGGTAATTGTCCACCCAATGTTTCCTTGGAAATGTTGCCTAGAAATTACTGGGAAATGGACATGAGTGAAGAGAGTTACAATGTATTCAATTCTGTATATGCTGTGGCTCACAGTCTCCATGAGATGACCATCAAGCAAGTGCAAAATTATCCCCAAGAAAATGGGGAGATGAACATTAACCAATGGGAGGTAATTTTCACCTTTTCTATTTTAAGAATAGCAGGGTGAAAAAGTAATGTTTTATTTTATTTAAATTAGAAACAAGTTTGCTTTATATGTCAATCCCAGCTCACTCTCCCTCCCCTGCCCCCCAACAACCCTCACATCCCTGTACCCCACATCCTGAACTCCCCTGGGAATGTGAGGCTCTCCATGGAGGATATCAAAAGTGTGTCATATAATCCACTGCAGGGCCTAGGCTCTCACCCATTTATCAAAGCTGAGATAGCATCCTTTCATGTGGAATGGGCTCCCAAATTCCATTTATACACCAGGGATAAGTACTGGTCTACTACACAAGGCCACATAGATTGCCAGGGCCTCCTCACTGACACCCACATTCAGGGGGTTTGATTCAGTCCCATTCTGGCCTCTCAGTCATTAGTCTGGGGTTCCTAGACTCCCCCTTGTTGAGATAATCTGTTTCTGTGTGCTTCTGCAGCCTGGTCCTGGCCCCTTTGCTTATCACATTCTCTGTGACTGGGTTCCAGGAGTTCAGTTCAGTATTTAGCTGTGCTTGTCTGCCTCTGCTACCATCAGCCACTGGATGAAGGCTCTAGGATGACATTTAAAGTAGTCATCAAACTCATTATTGGGTAATGCATTTAAGGTAGCCTCTCCACTATTGCTTAGTTTGCCAGTTGGTGTCATCTTTGTAGATCACTGGAAATCTCAATAGTGTCAGATCTATCCTCAAACCTACAATGACTCCCTCTATTTTGGTATCTCTAATCCTGCTCTCCTCTATTCATGTGCTAACTCAACCTTCCTGCTCCCCCATGTCCTCCTCTCCCCTCCTAATGTATGTCTTTTTGTGACTGGTTTACCTCACTCAGCATTGTTTCTCCTAGTGTCATCAATTTGCCTACAAATTTCAAGATTCCATTGTGCAAATGAACCAGAGTTTCTCTATCCATCTTAGGTTGAGGGACATCTAGTTTGCTTCCAGGTTCTGGTTAGTATAAAAAATGAGGGCATGAATATCGTTGAACAGATGTATTTATTTTATGAATGAGCATCACCAGATTCTGCATTTCTTTTAGCTTAACCACTTTCTCAAGAATATGAATTTCAAAAATGCTGCTGGAAACACTGTGGTTCTGGACCCACGAAGGAAATTAGATACAGATTATGATATTCTCAACCACTGGAATTTTCCACTTGGTCTCAGACAAAAGATGAAAATTGGAACATTTTCTCCAAATGCTCCAGAGGGACAAGAAATATTTTTGTCTGACTATATGATACAGTGGCCCACAGGATTTGCAGAGGTGGGTTGGATCTTATCTAATAGGTTTGATCTCAATCAATAAACATTAATTTGTGGATGTAATGGCTTTTGATTCCTTACTCAATGCCCATCTGTATCCATAAACCTACTGTCTTCTGAGGAATTATTTGTTTCCTTATTCTGATTAATGGGACTGTTTATTTTTAAATCCTTTTTTCCTATGGGCTCTTACTTCCAGTTATAAATACAGTATCAATTCATTCACTTTTCATCCATGTGCTGAAACCACCTGACAAGAGCATTAATGTGACTCCCAGATTAAGAAATGTAAGTTTATAGTTATTGAGCTAAGGCAACAGGAAGTGCATAAGAGCATGGAGTTAGTTACATGACAAAAGCAAGAACTGGACCCAACTAAACCAAACCAAACCAAACCAAAGTCCAGGCCGACCTAACATAAGAACATAGCCTTTTGTTGGTCACACTTGGCATTAGCAGCACATAATGTTTCAGGCAAACATGTAGGCAAGAGTCTGAGGAATTATATCATGTTGTTAGTTCAGGCAGGTAGTAGATATTGGTTCAGGCAGGTAAGGGATATTCACATCCCTTTTTAGTTTTCATTCAGTAAACAACAATTGCCAATAAAAAGTTGCTACATATTGCCATTTATGTCTTCTCACTTGAAGTGCCTCAATGTAACCATCTTTCACAGAAAGTGAGCAAGACTAGCTTATTTGGTAATTCTGAATCAGTCAAGCTGAAACATGTAGATTACACATCACCAATGGAAAACAAAGCTGCTTCCTGCAGCTGTCAGGAAGTACACAATAGGACCGCCATGGCATTAGAGTTGCCCCTTTAGACATGTTCTCAGTAACCTAAATTTTTCTTAATATTCCCTACCTCTAATATTTACACACTGGTTCATATTTTGTTGCCTTATGATCATTTGTTTAAATACAGTGAACTTCATACCATATAATACATTGAAATAGAAGCTATGCATCAAAACAGGGATGCAAGTTATACATATATATATATATGTATATATATATATATATTGTTTGCATCCTATTGTTCAGTAATGGAAAATACCACTTTTGTTGTTTTAAACTGTCCACTCCTGAAGATTTTCACCATGTATTTTATTCTCAGCTTCCTCGCTCTGTGTGCAGTGAGAGCTGCTTTCCTGGATTCAGAAAATCTGCCCAGGAGGGGAGGCCTCCTTGTTGCTATCACTGTACTCAGTGTCCACACAATGAGATTTCCAATGAGACAGGTAAGTGTCATGCTCACTGGGTGACAACTGGGTCTCCACCTGTTTGGAAATGTCTTCCTCATGCCTCTTGGTTTTCAACTTTCTCTGTTCTATATACCTTTTTAAAATTCTTACTCCATGACTTGCTGTATTACTTGGTGGCTGACCACTGATGTCCTCATTTCGTCCTTCTTTTGATTCTTGATTCTCATTCCCAATATCTCTCATCTACTTACTGTTTCCACATATTTCCCTGGCTCGATGCATTCTTCTTCCAGTTTACTAGCCATTAATCTCTTTGCATAATGAAACATATTTTCTAAATCATAAACAAATGTAACACATCTTCATTTAATATTCCACAACAATATTATCTGAAAGCATATCCAAGGAATAGGACATAGGAATGAGACTCTTGAAAACAGTGACTGGAATGAGCATGGTTAGACACAATGTTTTATATGGAGAGAAAATCAAAGAGGATTCCTGAATCTTAACATTAATATCTAATAGATTCTTCATATAACAATTGAAATATTTTGAGTAAAATAATGTCTTTCCTGAACACTCAGAAGTGCTAATATTTCCTCTTAAGGAGAGGAGGAATTTCAATGTTTTGGTGAGTTTGATTTGCCTAAATTCAAAATGTGCATATTGAGCCATACTATACATGCTATCAAAGACTTACTGTGCTTGTACTTTGTTACATTGGAGTCATATTAATTTGATGCAAATGTTAAATATATTCCTTAGAGGAAACTAGAAGCAACAGTATCAACCAATGCATTGTTGCAGTTTAAGTAGGCACTTCCAAATATATATAGTAACAAAGAAGAAACTAAAACAAAAATTCTAAATATTTCAAAGCAGTGAATCTCATACTTCAAAACTTATAGAATAATGTGTCAGTATCTTTAAAAATATAATTTTCAATTTCTAAAAATATTTATCATGACTTATATACCCATTGCTTTTATTATCGAAGATATAAGTTTGTACTTATGGGCCATTCATGCTCAGATAGAATCAATAGAAATAATCACACAGTCTGTAGAGGAGACAAAGTACCTTGAGAGTGAGAGAGTAACATGATGGCAGAGCTGGAAGAAATAACAAATAAAATGCTGATAATGGAGTAAAAGAGTGTAGGTACTAGCAACATGATGAATTCAATAGATCTTTAAATGTGAATTTTCAACAAATTGAAAAATCTACCTTGCAGAAGTATTGAGTATTTTAATGGAAGGAAAATATCATAAGTACAATGATATTTTTATCTTTTTACTTAAAAAAGGAGCTCAAAAATTAAAAGTGATTAAGCATCACTCAATTAGTTCAAGAACGAATAAGACTAAAATTGCAGACTTATATCTATTTGTTAAACTGATCATTTATCCCTAGAAAGGAATAAACAGTTTCACAAAAGTGAACTTTCCAAGTTTGAAAAATCTTATAACTGTCATTCTAAATGCAGTATCAGAGAATCAGCACCCTGAAGAATTCATTCATTAAACATTATGGGAACAGATTAATTTAGATCTTATGACTGAGGACATTCATTGAAATCAAATAAAAACACATACTCCTTGTACTGAACTCTCAGAAAAAAGTCACATATGGGAATTCAGATTGAGTTGATACTATGACCAATTAGATTTATGTAATTTAAATCAGTACTTTATGCATATATAAATAATTACTAGTCATTATTCAGGTGAAAATATATTTAATTATGCTAATAAAAAGAATAGAATTGCTTATTATATGTACAATAAAAAACCTAGAATCATTAATTTCAGAGCATTTGGGAGTTTTCAGTATTGAGCACTGATTTACTTGAGCATGAAACAACAAAAGATATGTGGGAAAATTCCAGAGGGCTGGTGCTGGGAAGTGGTTTGGGATAAAGGGTAACCTGAACAGAGACTCACAATCTTTGAATTCCTGAGCAGATATGGATAATTGTGTGAGGTGTCCAGAAAGTCATTATGCAAACATTGAGCAGAATCACTGCCTCCAGAAAACAGTGACCTTTCTGGCCTATGAAGACCCTTTGGGGATGGCACTGACCTCCTTGGCCCTGAGCTTCTCTGTGCTTACAGCTGGTGTTCTTGGTATCTTTGTGAAGTACCAACACACTCCCATCGTCAAGGCAAATAATCAGGCTCTGACTTACATCCTACTCATCACTCTGACTTTCTGTTTCCTCTGTCCCTTGCTCTACATTGGCCACCCCAACACAGCCACCTGTATCCTGCAGCAGAGCACATTTGCAGTTCTGTTCACAGTGGCTCTTTCCACAGTCTTGGCCAAAAGTATTACTGTGGTTCTGGCTTTCAGGATCACAGTTCCAGGGAGACTGATGAGGTGGATAATGATATCAAGGGCTCCTAACTTCATCATTCCCATCTGCACCCTCATTCAACTTGTGCTCTGTGGAATTTGGCTGAGCACCTCTCCTCCCTTTGTTGACTCAGATGCTTACTCAAATCATGGACACATACTTATTATATGCAACAAGGGCTCCACTATTGCCTTCCATTCTGTGCTGGGTTACCTCTGCTCCATGGCACTTGGGAGCTACACTATGGCTTACCTGTCCAGGAACCTGCCCGACACATTCAATGAAGCCAAGTTCATGTCCTTCAGCATGTTGATTTTCCTCAGTGTGTGGGTCACCTTCCTTCCTGTCTACCACAGCACCAAGGGGAAACTTGTGGTTGCCATGGAAGTCTTCTCTATCTTGGTTTCAAGTGCAGGCCTCCTAGGATGCATCTTTGTCCCCAAGTGCTATATTATTTTGTTCAGACCACATAGGAATATGCTTCATCAAGTCAGGAACAAAGCACATTCTAGAGGAAAAGTCGATTATACAGTTTAGTCCATGGTTTTCTTAATTATATATAATACTTCATGTCAATATAGGAGCAATCCAGTTGACAGAGATAGTGCAGCAGTGTAATGTTGGATAATTATTGTTTTCTTTTATTAATGAATCCATCATTACATTCTCATTTTGGAACATGTTTTGCATGTTTATCTATATTAGAAAGATTAATTTGACAAATATTCTGGCTTGTGATAGAGGACATTTGTATAATAAGTACATTAAGGTGAAGTAAGTCAAACATGGTAGCTTATTTGAAATTATGGAATATGTTAGAATACTACTTTAAAGATCTGACATCTTTGCTTCAATATTACATGCTATCCATTTCAGGTACAATAGATGGATCCTAGAAGATTGTCAAAATGCTCCTATATTCATTAAATTTCACTGAGATTTATCCTTTTTTTTGGTTTTACAAGACAGGGTTTCTCTGTATTGTTTTGTAGGCTGTCGGTCCAGCCTGGCCTCGAACTCACTGAGATCTGCCTGCCTCTGCCTCCCAAGTGCTGGGATTAAAGGCGTGCGCCACCAACACCCAGCGAGATTTATCCATTCTTACATCACCACCAAATGCTCCTTCACCACAGATAGGATACACTGCTTCTTCTTGTAACTTAGACTGTGCCTACTCCTGAAAACTGATTCTCAGAAGCTACCAATATTGTTAGAGCCCACTTAAGAGTGCAATATGTCTCACCAACATTATTAAAAGTTTAAATTTGCATAAGTGATGGGTGGTGTATCTTTGATTATTCATATTTGTCAAATTTCATTTTCTCTAGGACTTAATAGAGTGTTTTTCATATTTTCTTCCAATTGCTGACATGCTATTGAAGCACAATGTATTTGATTTCTTACCAATGTAAAAATGTCAATAGAGTAATTTATCAGAAATAGAATTTATTTTGGTTCATTGTATTAGAGGGCTTACCTATGGTTACTTGGCCCAGTGTCCTTGGACAGAACATCCTGCTAGCAGATTACTTTAGAAAACAGATGCTGTTCACTTTGTGGTGACCCATCTGGCAGGGACAGTCAGTGTAAGAGCAGGGGCACCTAGGAGAAAATTGGTGAAAAGGGGTACAGAGAATGGATGACAAGACAGCATTCTTATGGAGCCAACAACCTTTACTCATTCCAAAGGGGTTTATACATATATGGCTGTAGGTGGGACGTGAGGAGGGGAGGGAGTGGGGTGTTGACACCAGCTGTGATGAAGCTGGGAGGGCAAAAATGGGAGTGAGGGGTCGACCATCCTGGTGACCAGCCTGCAGATTCCAATTCTATCTTTCACAATCTACCCTCTATTGCTCGAGCCTATCACCCAAGTGACCTGGTAATTTTCACTTGGCTTAATCTTTAACTGACAGATAAGCTGCTAGACTGTTTCTCAGAACTTGCTTCATATCTTAAGAGGTGTTATTTCTACCATGTGTCCTGGATACTGCTAGGGTCGGTTTATGGCTGAGGACCATGACATTGTGGAACAAGGGGAATTAGAGTGAGAGGTGACACACTGGGAATATCATAGTGACCTATGTCCTTCCATTGTGTCATTTCCTAAAGTAGGTTTAACAATACCCCTGAGCAGTGCCACATGAATGGAGCAAGACAGTGAATGCATGAGGTTTGAGGGAAGAATGGTCTTCTCTTAATAATACAGTGACTTCTGCTAAAGAGGGTATTAGTTATCTGTTTACATTTCATTCTTTAGACTGAAATGCAGTGATGCAAAACTACTAGGCTTTCTCTTTCTTACAAGTCTGTAGATGTACAGAGAGGTCCCTTTATTGTGTGTTATCCAGTCAGGACATAAATGATTTCCCATGTTCTAAGTGACACATCTCTGCTTTTGTTCAAAACAATGGGCATGTCTTTAACCCTTGTCCTGTCTCTTGAAGATCTTTTATCATTCATGGAATAAACTTTGTTTTTCCATATAGGGAAAAACAGCTGTACCAGAAATCTCTCACACAGTGTTCACCTATTTGTGGGTTGTAATTTGTGCTATTGTCAATTAGGATGTTATCATACTTCCTTGGAATATATCAGCCACATAGAAATCTAACACAGGAAAAAATGAAAATAAACCTAATTCTTCATACAGCGTAGTGAGAATATCACAATGCCATGCTAGGAAAATTGTTGCAGAAGGATCTGTATAGAGCTGCTTCCTGCAAATAGGAATCACTTTGCCTACTCCTTCCATTAACAGAAGATGTGCTGAATAGAGTTTTGAATGAATAGAGTACATTGCTAAGGTTCCAGTGTAGAGCAAAGGCTTTCTTTTAAATGCTGATAATACTAAATTCCCTGCCTCAGTTTCAGGATTTGGCAGCCATCTGAAATTGCATAGTGCTATTTTCCTCTACAAAGCACAGAGTTTCAAATTCTTTTAAACCAAATTATTGCTCTTTCTTACTATATGCCTGAATGATTCATTTGAAGTAACAATCAAATAAAATTAATATTTTTTCAATAAATCAGCCCATTCCTTTCTATTATGGCCTAATTCAGTTTTCCAGTACATGTGAAACATGAGAAAGATTTTGAACCAAAATATTTCATAAATGATTCCTACCTAATTTTTCTTGGAGACTATCAATGAAATCCTATGACCTTGACCTCAACTGTATACCTTACCATTGACCATTCTGTATTCCAGGTCCTGCAGGAATAAAGAACACAGCTCTGTTCATAACTCTCTATGGCATTTGCCATCTAAATTTCTGGTATCTTCCACATTACAACAAAGGACAATAATCCCAAGTCCTTTGCAACTGAAACACATCTGAGTTACCATTTTTTAGTAACATGATTACCTATCACTCTGATTAAATTCTCTAAGCAAAAGCAATTCAGGTAATGGAAAGTCTTACTTGGCTAACACTCAGGAGACAGTAAATAACTGTGGGAGCTTAGGATTCAAGCTCAAGCTAATACCTGGAGGCAAAGCCATAGAAAAATATGTGGTTTTCTCTCTTGCTTTGTCCCTGTTTCATGTGAAGCTAACACTCCATTATTTTTCTTTCTTGAGAGAGGGTTTCTCTGTAAACAGTCCTGGCTGTATGAAAACTCACTTTATATACCAGACTGACTTTGAACTCCCTGAGATCCACATGCCTTTACCTTCCAAGTTCAGGGATTAAAGAAGCCATCACTGCATGGCTCACCTTTCTTTATAGCAGATTCCTAACTGTTCACTCATATTGTCATGCTCTGTGGAAGAACCTTCCCACATCTATCACAAATGTGACACAATCTCTCAGAGTCACTGAAACTAGTTCTTGTGATCTGGTCAAGTTTGCACCTGAGTCTCCATCAGATGACTCTTGCTTATGTCATGTTAAGAGTTGAAGCAAACTGGGAAACAAAGATAAACAGAATGTACCACCCCTGGTGTTCCTGATTGCTAGGCTTGCCCAGAGTGCCACAACAGCTAGTATTACCCAGTTGGACTTAAAGACTTGAGCATGTTCACAAGTAGATATGCAGAGATCAGATGACGAAGGCAGGACAGGTATTCTCAGCTCTGTTCTTCCATCCTAGGTGCAGACAGGGCTCTAGTCTGGGAAATCAGTGTCTTGGTAGAATCTCACCCAGTCTAGACAGCAGTTCCTGTCCTCTTCTAAGATAAGGTGTCCCTTGTGCTTTACTCCATTAGAGTCAATCTTTCCCTAATAGCTCATAAGTCCTACAGTCAAACATAAGCAACATTCACACAGTAAGAATGGTTATAGAAAAAAGAATTAGAACATAATAAAGTGTCTATGGAAGGGCTTAGAGGAAGTAAAGAGATGACAGAAATAATATCATTATAATTCTCCAAAATTATTAGAAAAATTTGGAACAGCCTTTATTGCCATAAGCTCAGTGCCTAGGGATTTGTATTATGGCACAACTTTTCTCTAAGGGTGTACATGTTAAACATGTAAAATCAAATGTTTTTGTTCATTCGTTTTGTTTTTAGGGAGTGTCACATTGTGTTATCCAGTTCAATTTTATCCAAATTAGTGCAACTGCTGTAATGTGGTCACAGGATAATTTCAGTTCTTTGTTCAGATTACTGATTTCATGCTGTGTGGATGCAAGAAACGACCATTCAGAACATTCAATAATAATCTAAAACTGATGTCTCACTGTTTGTTTCTAATGTGACTATGGTCAAAGAAGTAAAGTTTTCCTTCCCCTCCTTGCCCATCCCTTTCTATGCAGGGAATTCACCTGCTTTGATGTTGATCAGTGACCTCAATTATTACACAGGTTCCTATTCATTTGTAAGCTTGCAATAAGATCCAGAGAAATTAGAAGACACTCATTTACTGGTCAATTTTTCTTTCTCAATGACCAGCTAAGGCCTAGATTTGAAGAATATTCAGGACATTCTTCCCAACACTGGGCTGCAAAAACAGGCTTAGATGTTCAAAGCAGTTCTCAACTTCATAGTATGAGGCAGGCCTACACAACAGGACACATTGCCCTAAGCATAAATAGTCAACAGCACTTGATATAAATGGAAATATATTCTTAATGCCCTGGAAATAGAAGGCAATTGAAACAACAAAGATATCAGAGCAGTGATGCATTTTAAGAAAATCAAATTTTAAAATTGAAACAAATAATTGTTTTCAAAAAGATAAGTATAACTAAAAAAAACCACAGGTCTATACATTCTTTAAAAAGAAGAAAACAACTCCCGGGTGGACGAAATGACATGAATAAGATATGATTTTACCCTCCCACTTTTTTCAATCCTACCTGCTTGGATCTGTGACATGACACACACAGCTACAGCTGATGGATATAACTATAACAAGCAGTACTGAAAATGTCTATATAGGAGAGTTTGCTTGTTTGAAATTCTGCATTCATTGACTCCAGCTAACCTTCCCAAACTGTACACCCAAATCTGGCCCTCATTCCCTCAAATGACATTGATCAATACATGCTGGGAAATTACAACATCAGTTATCCTGTCCCAATCAGTTTCTATTTCATAATGGTGGCTCAAGCTGTTGTTTGCCTACAATGTTTCCATGTACAATATGTACAATAAAATATCCCCCCCTATACTGGACTGAATGTAGAAGCCGTGGTCTGCTCCCAAATACTTTTCCTGTTATTGAAATGGACAACTGACTACATGACTCAAATATGTAATTTAAAACTTACTGGTGGTTGAGTTTTTTTAATGTAAGCATTTTTCTTGTTTAATCAGTAGAATAAGGCCATCTCGTGGGGCACAATGTAATGGGATGTAAGCTACCTGATCCCATATAAGAAATTTTGTCTTAGAAATATTCTCTACAAGGCTGGGGGTATTGCTCTTCAACAGCTAATGTCGCCTTTAAAGGATAAATCATTCTAAACCCTTAAATGTTTAATAAACTCATTTTTTATTGACAGCATGTATCCACTGGTGGTTAATGTTAACAGAGGAGCCAGTCTGGGAAAGATTTTGCATTTGACATCAGCTGTTGCAATGGAAGAAAGGCAGTATTCCAAAGAAAGCTGCTATGTTACAACCAGATAGGTTTTTATTAGGGGAAAGGATAATAAGAATGGGACAGGGAGGGAAGAAAGCAAACTTCAGGGACAGAAGCTGAAAGAGAGAGGAACAAGTCACAGAGACAGGCATACAGAGAGAGAGAGAGAGAGAGAGAGAGAGAGAGAGAGAGAGAGAGAGAGAGAGAGAGAGGAATAGGCTGAGGGAGAGAAAGAGAAGAGAATAGCAGGGAGTCAGGTCCCTATTTTGTATGAAAGAACAAAAAACTTATTTTAAATAGTCTTGACTGCTGTTTGTCTCAAGGTTATGAGATTAATTTACACAATTTTGTTTTTAAGCCTTATGTCAGGTATATGTGTGTTTGCCCACATTTGGATGCATACAGTACCTAGAGACACCAGAAGATAGAAACAGATCCCTTAGAATTGAAGTTACAGGAGATGGTTAGCAACCATGGTTTGTAGCAATATAACCTGTATCCTATGCAACAACACCCAGTGCTCTTAATTGATAACTTACTCTCTAGTCACATTTTTAACACTTATTTTATACATTTTATTTAAAATATATTACATCACTTTTCTTCTTCCCAATTTCATGCCTTATATTTTAAAATACATGTGAATTAAGTATGTGCAAATATTTGAATAAAGCCTGCTGAGTCCATCTCTGTTGCTTTTATGTTTTAAGATTGAACATGCTGCTTCAGATAGAAAAATAGGAAGATAATTTCTGCCTGATACTATTAGAAACAGTGATGAAGACATGAAATAATTAATCTCTCCGGGGGTCCAAAAAGGTAAGGATAAAAGGCAAATGAAATGCACATCTAAGGAGTATAACTAAGCAAAACATTGGAAAGTTTCCCATCTCTAAAAGCCTCCCCAAACCTCAGCTCCAGTCTCCCCTATAAAATTTTCAGATGAGCCATACATGTTGCTTCAGTAGACAGATTCTCACCTGCAGGAATCAGTTTTTCTCACCATGGAATTCCCAGGCAATTCAGATTTTCATGTTATTTACACCTTCACTAGATGTTTGTCAAAGGGAGAGATATCTTATTTTGAATACTGTTATTTCTGTGAATAAGCCAGGTAGCAGGGATTGCTGGGATGGAGACTGAGGAGCATTAGGGTCTCAGTGGGATGTAAGCTGCCTGATCCCATATAAGAAAGATTGTCTTATATGGGGGAGATGTGACTGGGTACTGTTACTGACATGTGAGTTGCCAAAAATTATAAAGTGGGAAAACGGAAGGGGGCTGACCCACCACACCTGAGTGGAAACAGTGTAGAGTTTATAAGAGCTTGTACTCAGTTACAAATGATGAAAGCTCTCTGGGATTTGATCCTTGTGCCTTCAAAAACTAATCTCCCTGGCTAAAATGCCTGGCAATCTCCCCAGCTATTTGTAAAGACCTTATGGTCTAATAAGCATCAGAGTGACTTCATGTCTCAGTATCTTCTCACAATCTGGATGTCATCTGTAGTCACCCCATTCAGAGCTCCAAGATTAATGATTTGCAGGTATCAGGGAAGCAGAATATGAGCCCATTCAGACAAGTCAGACTCTACGCCTCCAAGTTCCCATTCTCTCCTCACAGGAGTTGTGAACTCACACAGGAGTAAATCTCACATGTGAATTTATGGGCTCCCATTGATGCCTATTTAACACATGGAAGACAAATTCACACTTGTGGTTTTGGTTAGTCCACCATCTTTTAAAAACTTCTATTTTTAGCTTCTCTCCTGATCATTTATTTTGTACTTTTCCCTCATTTTGTGGAGATTTGGGCCTGGAAAATTCCATAAGCACCAAGTCTTCGTTATTTTCTGATTCAATCAATCACACATTTATTCTGAAGCATCAGGGCTGATATAATGATGAAGTTAGATCAGCGAATAACACAAAATTGGTATTAATGACATATTCATGTGAATGATTATAAGACTCAGTACTTAGAACACTGGCTGTGCATCCCCTGGTACTGGTTTGATTCTGATAACCAACATCTCTACCAGACAAAAGAAAATTCTCTTTTGACTACACTCATCAGTTATCTAATGCTTCTTATTTTATATTCTACCAAGCCATTTAACATTACCATTTCTAAATTATTTTCAGAAATCATTACATATTCATAGTATATCATGTACAGTTGGCCTTGTACTCAGGAGTCAGATGCATGAGGTTCACAAGTTCAAATGTATAGTTCATGATTTCTGATGTCCAATCCAGACTGAATGAATAACAAGGAAATCTGAAGGGTGTTTGTGCAAATATGAAAGCATAATAAGGAACAGAAAACCAGCTATAAAATTGTCTTTATTGCCTTTATAGATGACTTGACTATAGTGAAAGGACTATGCAATAGAAGCTGTTGATAATATTTGCTAAATTATTGCTCCCATAATTAAAAGGGAAAGCAGCTCCAATATGTAGGAAATGGGTTTGAGGAATACCAGAAAGGGAATAATTTGACAGATTTTTGCTAATGAACAAATGCCATAGCTAAAATTCCTTCTGCTGGTCCTCCAACGGCAACCTGTTGAGGATTCTGAGGGGGTATCAGAGGGGATAAGAGGGTGGTATACTAGGCCATTCTGGAGGCTCCTCAATTTCCGGATGTGTCTTAGGAGGGGCCGAGGATTGAGTCTTATTTGGCGGTTTAGACTCCACCATTTCTGCTTTCAATTTTTTTCTGTGCTGTGGAGTGCCAGTACTCAGGAGCCTGGCTTTCATTTCTAGGTCCATGGCTTTAACCAGGATGGAGGATCTTGTGCCAGATCTTCCCAGACACAAATATAAGGTCCTTCGTCAGGGTGAGGCCCTGGTCTCTCCCGAAAAACCATATTCTTAATTGCAGAAATCACAGTAAGGTCAAGTGTAACCTCCTGAGGCCAGCCAATGTTGTACGTTGGCCATTCTGAAGAACAAAAAGTTTTCCAAGGTTCCTTCTTAACTTCTACAGACAGGGTTTTCAATTTGGTTCCATTGGTATACATGTCTAAAATAACACATACATGTGTAAAACAGAAAGTATGATACTCATATTGTCAGTGAATACTTCTTTGACAATACATTCATATAATTCTGGTGCTTCCCACACTTATTTCATGATAAGTACATTGTAAAGTTTTTACCCTGTCACTTTAGAAGGAAACTGAATAGGAGGCTCACATGCACCATTTCTTGGCCCTTTACACAACACATAGACTTGAGTAAGAAATCCCATTGAACAGATGTAAAGGGAGAGGCAAGCATGCAGATCAACACTACTGAGAACACATCAGAGAAATTTTGTGATAAGGCTGGCCTATCAGAGCAATCCTCTAGTCCCTGGTATCAACTTCTGTCTATGTTAGGTTTGTATTGTTGGGAATAGACACCATGAATCATGGCAACTCTTACAATGAAAACAGTGAATTGAAGTGTCTCCCTGACTAATTCAGAGATTCAGTTAATTATCACCATGGCAGGGGCATGGCAGCATGCAGGCAGATGTGGGGCTGAAAGTTAGAGTCTTTATATCTTGACTCACAGCAACAGGAATTTGACTGCCACACTGGGCAGAATCCGGGGTATAAGAAACCTCAATGCTTGACCCCACAGTGACATACTTCCTCTAACAAGGAAAAGCAGATACTAAAAAGCCACACCTCCTACAACTGTCACTAGTAGGATATCATGGACTGGCAACTGGGGAACCTTCATTACCCCAAACTAGACTGAATGTGCGTGACTGTTATGTGACTTGATCTGTTTGGATGACCCAGACAATGAAACCAGGACCCATCCCAGGTGCATGAATTAGCTATTTGGAGTCAACTCCCTATGGTGAGATGCCTTGCGCATTTTTGATACAAGATGGAGTGGCTTGGTCCTTCCTCAGCTGGTATGCTAGACTTTCTTGACTCCTGAAATAAATCCTTACCACTCTAAGGTGTGCATGGGGGATGGGAAGGGAGAGAGTTATGGGGCTGGAGATGCGGATGAAGTAGAGCTGAGGCTGCTATATAAAATGATACCTAAGTTTTTGAAATAAATTAAAAAATAAACAGTTCATGATTTTTATTATGCAACCAAAGAAACTGGTTTTGCTCTCATTTCTCTAAGTAACAATATTTTTGAAGACAGATATATCATAATATTTATTTTGTATAAAGAGTTTGTTTGTGAGACAGGTTTTCCATGTGTGTACATGTGACATACCAGAGAAAGGTAATCTGATACCCTGAATCTAGAGTCACTGGTAATTATGAGCCACCAAATTTGGGTGTTGGGATCTGAACTCAGGTCATCCCCAAGAAGAATATCTGTTGAGCCACCTACAAAGCCCCATAATACTTTTTCAACCAAACACTAAATTTCTTTCAGAGATTAATCACAGCAAGAATAAATGAGCCTATATAAGTAAATACTTATTGGAAACTTGGTTCATTAAGATTACAATAGTATTTGAGGAAAACTGCAGCATGTAATTGAATACAATCTAAAGAAAATTCCTAACACCTTATAATAGGATCTCTGGTTCAAAACTATATGCAAATTAGAAAGAGAATTCTCAAAAGGCATACAAATTATTTTACACTCGGCACAGCATGACTTCTATACCTACAACACATCTACAGCAATGGAGAAAGTGTATGATGGAGAGGAAAAGCGAAGAACACAAGCATGAAACTATAATCAACTTTTGCCGGCTGATGGTGGCATACGCCTTTAATCTCAGCACTTGCGAGGCAGAGGCAGATGGATCTCTGTGAGTTCGAGGCCGGGTTGGACCTATAGCCTCCAAAACACTACAGAGAAACACTATCTCAAAAAAAAAAAAAAACTATACTCAACTTTTCATCATAATACCAAAGGACGCACAGCATTTGCCTCCTGAGTGCTGGGATTAAAGGCATTCACCACAAAAACCTGGCTCCTAAAACAAATTTTGCATTCCACATTTGGTGTCATCTTTTATTTCTTTTAGGGTCAGACTTCAGCATACACATTGAAGAACTGAAATAGTGTCCTGGACACTGCTAGTTGTGCCAGTTAGGCAAATGAAGCTCTTCAACAGAAACGATATTGCCATAATTATTTCATAGTACACAAGTAACATGAAACAGAACTTCATATTTTACTGACAGGTCCTGAGGTAGAGGTGATGGGAGATGAGAAAGACGGGAAAGGCAGAGCAAAGAAAAGATAAAAGCTGGGGCACGGAGGTCTTGCTTAAACTGTGACATAATCTACAAAAGCTTCTTAAGAGGAGTAGCTTCTTGTATACTACTTCCAGGAGGAAATGGAAAGAAAGGGGAAATTTCTAAGAAGTCAGCAGAAAGTATCACACAATGGAAGAAACTCAAGGGAAGGTCACTCAAAGGATTCTTTGTAGACCATTTCCAGTTCTCCCAAGCAACTTTCTGGTTTTAGACAAGGCTCTCTGTTTTATTGTCAATACATTAGGCCCTTAGCGAAAGCACAAAAGACCTAAGCACCAGGCTGTTAGTAGATATCCTAAGAATATTCCTCCTCCCTGACTGAGAGCCTAAATGAAATCCTTGATTGATCAGACAAATCCTTAAAAGAACTATTTGAGCCGGGCATTGGTGGGCATGCCTTTAATCCCACCACTCGGGAGGCAGAGGCAGGTGGATCTCTGTGAGTTCAAGGACAGCGTGGTCTACAAAGTGAGTTCAAGGACAACCTCCAAATCCACAGAGAAACACTGTCTCTAAAAACAAAAACAAAAAAAACAAAACAAAACAAAAAAAACACTGTTGTTTTACATTTCAAATAGTTGTCACCCAGTGTCCTAATGCCCATCTGTCAGGACTATGATTTTCTCTAGGAGAAAGCTGGAACTTTAATACACACTATTCCCTAATATTTACTATGACCCAGTAATACACCCTTTAGAACCATTTAACAGTCCTGTTCTTAATTGGGCATTGGTAGCACACACCTTTAATCCCAGCACTTGGGAGTCAGAGGCAGGCAGGTCTCTGTGAGTTCAAGACCAGCCTGGTCTACAAGAGAAAGTTTCATGACACCATCCAAAGCCACAAAGAAAGCCTGTCTTGAAAAAAAACAAGAAAAAGAAGAAACAGCAGCCCTGTTCTATGGTGTGGGGATGGGCTTGGGGCTGTTTGTACATCAGGGGTTTCTCCTTTGTCATGATTTGGAGTCAAATGTCTGGACAATCATGGGGAACAGATGTGTGCTTTAGCATCAGATCTGTAAAAGGCCTAGTTAGCATACTGTTTATCTTTTACTTATTTTAGAGGCAGCACACCCACAGCTAAATTCTATTTTTTTTTGACTCCAGGAGAATTGTTAAAACCTTTATACCAACAATTCTACTCTTCCACATCACGGATTATTAGTAGAGTGTGTCCATTTACAAATGACTTTATTTGCCCTCACCTGCACTGAGGAGGCAGAGACAGGCAAATCTGTCTGATTTGGGGAAAGTCTGTTCTTCAGAGCAAGTTCCAGGTCATGCTCCAAAGCTATACAGAGAAATCCTGGTTCAAAAACCCCAAAAAATTAAATATAAAAAAATGCAGAAAAGGAATGCTATTTACACCATGCACAAAATTAACTGAAAGTGGATCTTATACCTAAATGTTCAATGTGAGGTACAAACTTCTAGAAGACTAAAGAAACTAGGCCTTTCCAAATTTGGCAACTTGCCTTCCATATGCACCAAAAGCACTTTGGTGTTGACTACAAAATTTTTTCTACACAAAGCTCCCTAATCAAAATTACTTCTACAGATACAGCCCACAGAGTGAAGAATTTGTAGGACAGAAACAGGGTCTGGGGAGTTGCTAGGATCATGTGGAACCTCACAGAACAGTGAATGTGTCAGCAGGTTCCCAACCAGCCTCTGGGAGGGCCTGGCACACAGTCTCCCATGACTCCCAATTCTGTTCTCCCCATCTTGGGACAGCATCCCCTTGGTGTGGCTTCTGTGTTCACCCATGCTCCCCTCACAATCCCCTAATGTAGCACTTACAACAAAGCAGTCAATCCCCTGTTGTCTGTTGTGCTGTAAAACAAGTCTGCATCATGGATCCAGGAACTGTCCTGCCTTAATTGTGACTGGCAGGTTGGCCTAGAGTCCCTGATTGGCTAGTGAGGGTCGAGTGACAAGAGCACTTCCTTAAGGGTTACTGTGTTCTTAAAGACATAACACAGAGTTTCCTGGACCTGGCTTCTACTCCAGACCTGGACATTTTAGAGATGTGTAGAGAAGCAAATTTCAGTATCACTTACCCCTGTCTCCAGTAGATGACCCAGCTCTCTTTCTGCAATTCTCAGGTTCATCCTCCTTTCGCTCCTCCACAAAATGTGCCCAGCTTGCACAGACAATTACCCAATGAAGATTGGACTGATTCTCTTATTCAAATGATCAAAGTGTGCCCAGGATATTAAAACTTAAGAGAGACTTTTGGGACACAAAAGGAGGTGTTTGTGCCAGGAGGTTTTGGCACTCACCTTTAATCCCAGCACTGAGAGGCAGAGGCAGGCAGATCTTTGTGAGTTCCAGACGAGCCTGGTCTACAAGAACTAGTGCTATGATAGCCTGCAATGTCACATAAAAACCCTGTCTCGAAAAACCAAAGAACAAGAACAACAAAAAGAAGTACAACTAGAACAAGAAGAAGAAGAAGAAGATGATGATGATGATGATGATGATGATGGTGATGTTTGTACTGTAGCTTCTTGCTGAAGTCAGAAGCAGAAGAACTGATTCTACAGTCAAAGGATCCTCAGACAACCATGAGAGAAATGCAGGAACCAGGTCACAAACACGATGATATATTTTTCTCCTGCCAGAATATTGAGTGACAGCTCCATTGCATTTGGAATTTTACTACTGAAATTCATGCCAAGTCTATGAGAAATGAATAGTAATGAAAAGAATAGTCTCTGCTGTGGGAACACCAGACTCGGATGAAGAAAAACCTCTAACGGTTTACAATGTGTTTAAAAATACATGTAGGATGCCGGGCGTTGGTGGCACACGCCTTTAATCCCAGCACTCGGGAGGCAGAGGCAGGCGGATTCCTGTGAGTATGATGCCAGCATGGTCTACAGAGAGAGTTCCAGGACAGCCTCCAAAACAATACAGAGAAACCCTGTCTTGAAAAAAGCCAAAAAAAAAAAAAGAAAAAGAAAAGAAAAAGGGAAAACAGAAAAGAAAAGAAAAAAACAAACCTAATCTTCATGTCAGTTGAATATTCAGAGAGAATGGGGCTTGGAAGAATACCTTTAATATCAAGACCTGAAGTAATCAGGCTGAATATCCAAGCTCAAAAACCAGACAGTTGTATGCAAACTGCAAGAGGTTTATTGATTACAAAGGCCTAAGGGCACCTCAGTAGCCATGCACAAAATGAGTGTGCTGGGATTTAGGACAGTTTCTTTTTATGTACATAATTTTGGCAAGCAAAGCAATAGGGGTATTGTAAGAAGTGCGGGAATAACTCATAACTCATCCTTCCAGGAGAAACCACAAGGTTAAAATTAAACTTATCTAAACAGCCTGGTGTTGTCCTATATCAGTAGTCTGGACCAGATGTTTGTTTAAATCTGACCTTGTTCCCTGTCCAGGTGAAGGGATCTTGGGGAACTTTCCACTGAGGGGACATTCTGAGTCTCAATAAAAAGGTGGGGTTCTATTGAGGCTTCTCAACAGTCTTCTCTATGAGGCAGTCTTTTTGAAGAACTGCCCTGCCACCTCTCCTCTTGTCTTAGTAAGGTTCCGCACTCACTCTCATTTATGTGCTGCTTGCTGGATTTGGACAGCATCCTGTCAGCAGATGAAGCATGAGCACTTTCTTTCCCTGTGGCTTACATTTGCTGCAAAGAAAGTAGACTCCACATGGAGACATTTAGTGCCTATTATCTTCTCGGAAGTATATTGGTGCTGCCAGGATCAGACATGCCTGATTCATGAAAAAGGGAAAAAAAAAACATCAACAAAACAAAACTACATAGGGAGGTGGTGGTATACAAACATAACTCTGGGAAATCTGTAAAGTCAGGATGGTACTGAAATAAGACATTTCTGTTTGGAAGGCAATGCTAAATTATATTCAGTACTTTAAACATACATGCCCTGGCCACTATGCAGCCTCTATCTGAGAATGTGCAGAGGGTGTCAGGAATAATGACACCGAGACCATTCAATGATGTAAAGAAAACTTTAAGCAGACCCAAAAAAGGCTCAAGAAGACTTCCCAAGAAAGGCTTCCCTCCAGAAAAGCTTCTGTTCCCTGTCTTACCCCTGGTTGGTTCTGCCCTGACACCAGAGACTGCTGTGGGTGGGTCAGAAGAGTTGGTTAGTCTTTGGAAAAGGTTGAGGTCAGCACCTTCCCATGGGCAAGCCCTTTTCAGCAACTTATTGCCCTGGGAATTGTATTGATTTTAGTAAACATTGCCTTACAGCTGCCTCGTCCCAGGCTGATGGGGTAGTGGGTCTCTGGCCAAGGTTTATGTTTATTTTAAGTGCATTGGTGTTTATTTTATGTACATTGGTGTTTTGACAGCATGTATATGTGAGTGCAGGCATCAAATCCCCTAGAAGAGTATCTACAGACAGTTGTGAGCCATCATGTGTGTGCTGAGAATTGAATCCAGGTCATCTGGAAGATCATCCACTATTGTTAACTATTGTACCATCTTTCCAGCCCCATCATTCAGTCATTTAACTATAATTGTAAATAGTGGCTTTAGAACTGGAGACAGGGTTCACTTTCTCCTTCTTTGGTGACTGGAGCTTTTTAACCATCAATTTGCTTAATTTGTGAACTTCAATAGGTTTCAAAAATGAATGACTATAAGATTAAATTAATACAAGACAAGTTCCAAGATAATCCCAAATCAATACAGAGAAACCCTCTTTCAAAAAATCAAAAAAGAATTAAAAAGATTAAATTAATAAACAAGTTTTCCACTAATGAACAAGTATCTATCAGTGTGATAAAACCAGTAACCAAATTTAAAGATATATCATTTTCTTTGGAAAATCAAAAATAAATAAACACATTTTCTACATACATGGAGAGATTCATCCTCTCAGTCCTATTCATGTAGAGAACCTTGAATAATGCAGCTGTGTTACCGCAATAACCTGTCCATCCGGGAAGACGTGCTGGCTAACAACAGTGCTCATAAATACTCTTCCCAGCTATGGTACTCTCTAAATATTCAATTTTCTAGAAAGACTACTCTTTTTGTTTGTTTGTTCATTTGTTTGTTTTTGTTTCTTGAGACAGGGTTTCTCGGTATTGTTTTGGAGCCTATCCTGGAACTTGCTCTGTAGACCAGGCTGGCCTTGACCTCACAGAGATCTGCCTGCCTCTGCCTCCTGATTGCTGGGATTAAAGGTGTGCAACACAAATGCCCGGCTGAAAGACTACTCTTTATGAAAGGCAGGGCTGGGAATCTTTGTGCTGTGTCTTTAAGCACACAGTAATCCTATGGGAGGTGCTATTGTCAGTCAGGCCTCACTAGCCAATCAGGCCCCTTGACGACATGCCAGACTAAAGTGGTAAAGGGACCTTCAGGCCCCAGCTTCAGGACTGGCTTTGAAGAGGAACTGGCTCTAGTGTTTCTGTGTGCTGTGCTGCCATTGCTATTACAGACAGCTGAGCGGAGAGCATGGGCGAGCTGCGAAAATACAACATGGTGAGTGAGGGGATGCTGGTCCCACATGCAAGGAGCAGATGTTGAGGTGTTGGAGCCAGTGTGGTTTGTCCTACTTAGATCTGGTTGGAAATTTGCAGCCACAATCCCTGTCCTGTTAGGACCCATGCAGTCCGTGAAACTCCTTGGGCCCAGGGGCAGGTATCTGAATTACTTTGTTCTGTGGATTGGGTCTGCTTAGAGTATTGGAAGCAGGGAACTGTGTGTAGAAATATTTCTGTAGCCAACTTCAGCATGGATTTAGTGCACTGAAGGAAAGCAGGTTTCCAAAGTTGGAGAGGACTAAAGTCTTCAGTATTTTCTAATGGTCAGCACTTTGTAATTAATGTGGTAGTTCCATTCATATCAAGTTTGTGGAGGTTATAAAAGGTGCCTCGTGTGGTGTATCCACTACTCTGCGGTGATGTAGAGAAGTAGAATTGGTGATAGAAACGATTTAAAAATTCTTAGGATATAGTGAGTCTCACAAAGTAGAATTTAGCTGAGGGAGGACTGCATCTAAAACACCCCAAAGATAAGTGTAGGCTAACCTGGCCTGTTAGAGATTAGGAGGGTAGGATTAACTTTGTTCACCAGGATTGTCCAGAAACTTGCCTTCAAACCATTAAAAAGGAGAAATCCCTGATTCATAACAAGCCATTAGGCCCAAGACTGTATCAAAGAAAAGGCCTCAAACAAACTGCTCAAGGAGGAATTGCAGGGCCACAGCCAAGTTTAGGGTCTGATATGACATAAAGCCCCAGTTTTCTTGAGAAAAGCATAGTTCTGCCAGATGGGCAATATGACATCAGGTGACAAGTATTTGAAAAGTAAAACACTATGTGTTAAGGACTTGCATAGTCATTCAATGCCTTTCATTTAAGCCCTCAGGCAGGGAACAGGAACATTCCTGGGATTGCTAAACATAGCCTGGGGCCTAGGGCCTCAGATATTTCCCTAAGAGCCTGACATTGACAAAAAGAAAATAAAACAACAGCAACAAAAAACACAGGTGGTAGTTTAAAATCATCAATGTTCTTGGGAGCAATTGCAACAAGAATATTTTCAAAAGTGCTTATGACTTATAAAGCAATTAGAGTAGAACAAGTTGCTTTAGGTGTACCATGATATTCATAGAATCGGTTATCTTGCATTTGGTTTGGAAAAGTTTTTTTTTTTTTTTCGACACAGGCTTTCTCTGTGGCTTTGGAGGCTGTCCTGGAACTCACTTTGCAGAACAGGCTGGCCTCAAACTCAGAGAAATCTGCCTGCCTCCTCGTCCCAAGTGCTGGGATTAAAGGCGTGTGTCACCAACGCCCAGTTGGTTTGGAAAAGTTTTAATTTTTTCAGTCTGATTCAGACTGTCAATCATTAGTCATAGGAAAAGGTGCCTGAATGATACTATCAGACAACCTTTTTTTTTTTTTTGGTTTTCCGAGACAGGGTTTCTCTATATTGTTTTTTGGAGGCTGTCGGTCCAGTCCTGGCCTCGAACTCACAGAGATCCACTTGCCTCTGCCTCCCGAGTGCTGGGATTAAAGGCGTGCTCCACCACCGCCTGGCTCAAGCTTTTCTTTATCAAGAGAATGAGATCCATTTTTTGTTTTATTTATTTACTTTTTGTTTTTGTTTTTCTGAGGCAGGGTTTCTCTGTACTGTTTTTTTGGAGGCTGTCCTGGAACTCGCTCTGTAGACCAGAATGGCCTCGAACTCATGGATCCACCTGCCTCTGCCTCCTGAGAGCTGGGATTAAAGGCGAGCACCACCAATGCCTGGTTGAGAATGACATCCTTTAGTAGTCAAAACTATGCTCTACAAAGTTAATCTTCAGATATCCTCAAGTGAATCTCTCCAGTTTTGGCAGTAGAGCTCTCCATGCCCACCCGGTTTTCTACTATTGGCAAAGGACAGAACTGGAGTGCACAGGATGAGTGCTGGCCAGTGATGTCCTATGGTTTCCATTAGAATCTTGTTATTTGTGTCTAAGGGACCATAATATATGTTTATAGGTATGTCTTTTTGTCTTGTCTGCTCAGTGGTGCCATCTATGTTGTTCATTGTATTATCATTTAAAGTTATTGTTGTTTCTGTAGAAAATGGTTGATCAACACCTTTTTTTTTCAGAAAATTTACTATAGCACTATAAGTTCCCTAACTTTATTTTGGAAGTGTCTGTTGAGAGATAGCTTTCATTCTCTCTTCTTGATCTTAGAGACTTGCTTCTTCTCAATTCTTGATATATCTGCATTTTCCATGCTAAGTTCATGTTTGGGTATTTTTTCTACAAAAGTAATTGATATGACTAATATATTCTTTTTGTGTTTTTAAAATCTTCTCCTATATTATTGTGTCTGTCTTTATTAGCTTCAGTTGTCAATATAATGTAGACTAGAATCATCTGAGGGAACATCAATTGAGGCTTGCCCAGATCAGAATCACTAGTTTCTTTGTTTATGGGTAATTGTCTTGGTTGTGATTGATGTGGGACTGCACTGCCACTCTGTTTGCAAAACACTAAGTAAGTGGGCGTGGTATGGAAAACAGAGCTAGCTGTGCAAAGACAGCTATCAAGCAAGACAGAAAGCCTTACAAAAGTTTCCCTGTGGTTTTGGCCTTCAGTTTCTTGCTTGGGTTTCTATTCTAAGATCCCACAATTATGGGTTGTGATCTGGGGATATCACCCACATAAATGGAGATGTTTTTGATCAGAGAATTTAATCACAGCAAGAAACAAGAGTTTTATCAAAATGCGGTACACCAAAAAGTAGTCAGGTTGCTGGGTAGAATGTGAGAATGTTGTCTTTTGGAGGAATGTGGAAGATATTGCTACTTTAGATGGCAAAAATCATACAAAGCTGCTCAAGTGCTTAATTGACTGTTCTTGTAGGACTAGGAATATGGGAGTGTTGAAAGAAATGCAGACAGTGAAGCTTGAGGTCACAGGATTTCATTGGTAAATAGACTCAATGAAAAGTTTAGCTAGAGGTCATTTGCATACTATTTTTCCCAAATGACTTTTTTTTCTCCATTCCCTGAGAATTTGAGTGAGACAGAATTAAAAGTTAATGGGCTGATTTCATGAACAAATTATTTATATTGCTGGGTGTTTATTACTGATTATAAAGAAGCAAGTGAGACAGAAAGAAATAAACAGTTTTGTAGAGGAAAACAACACTACGTAGATTCAAATGGCCATCCTGTGGTGAAGCAGAGGCAGGAAATTTCAAGATGTTTAGCGCCATTGAAGAAAAGGTCTCTCTCAACATTTGAAACCTAGGAAGATACCCAAACGGTAAGACTGCATCTATCTAAGCCTTCAATTCAAAGGAGGAATAGGCAACTTGATTCCTTAGCTGAAGAAGCAACTTCATATGGACCTTCCTTTTACTCTGGTGTAATTGTGGTTGCATCCATGAAAACTTAAAACCCAAACTTGGGCTAACCCATGTTATACTCATTCTGAAAGCATGAAAGATGAAAAAATAAATTTTTATTAATTTAATTTTAAATACCTCAATCCACATGTCAATCCCAGTTCCCTCTCCCTCCCCACCTCCTGCACCCCACCACCATTCCCCCAGACTCCCACCCCATCCCCACTTAAATCCACACAGGGGATATTCCAGAGTCTGTCATTTCACTCAGGGCAGGTTCCAGGCACTCCCAGAACAGTCTAGGCTGAGAGAACATACCTCCGTCTGCCATGCATGCATGAAGTCTGTTTGTAGGCCTGGGATAAACACTGATCTACTGCCCAGGGCCCCATAGGTTGCCCAGGCCTCCTCACTGACTCTCACACTCACGAGGTCTGGATCAGTCCCATGCTGGCCTCCCAGCTGCCAGTCTGGTTCCAAGAGATCCCCCTTGTTCAGATCATCTGTCTCTGCTGGTTTTGCCAGCCCATTTGCCAATTTGATCATGGCTCATCTCATCTCTCTTTGTCACTGGGTTCCATGGGTTCAGTTCAGTGTCTAACTGTGGGTGTTTGCCTCTGCTTCCTATCAGTCACTGGATGAAGGTACTAGCATGGCATATGAGGTAGACATCAAGTTCATTATCAGGAATGGGCATTTAAGGTGGTCGTCTACACTTTTGCTTATCTTGCCAGTTGGTGTCATCCCTTAAGATCATTAGAGGTCTCACTGGTGCCACATCTGTCTTCTAAACTATGACTCCCTCTTCCCCTATTCTATTCCACACTCAACCTTGCTGTTCCCCCATGACCTATTCTGTCTTCCTTTTCTCCTCTCTTCTTCCCAGCTCCCACTCCCCACCACCCAATCTGTTCCCAATCTGTTCAGAAGATCTTGCCTCATTCCTCTTCTCTGGGGTACCATGCATATCTCTGTTAGGTACTTTCCTGTTTCCCACAGTGTCTGCATTGGAAGTTTAGACTGGCACTATCCTAATCCATGTCTACAATCCATATATGAGTGAGTACATACCATATTTGTCTTTTTGTATCTGGGTTACCTCACTCAGGATGGTTTCTCCTTGTGCCATCCATTTACCTGGGAATCTCAAGATTCCATTGTTTTGTTTTTTTTTTTTCTGCAGAGTAGTACTCCATTGTGTAAATGAACCACATTTTCTCTATCCACTCTTCAGTTGAGGGCCATCTAGTTTGCTTCCAGGTTCTGGCTATTACATATAATGCTGCTATGAACATAGTGGATAAGATGTCCTTATAGTGTGAATTTGCATGTTTTGGATATATGCCTAAGAGTGGTATTGCTGGGTCTTGTGGTAGACTGATTCCCATTTTCCTGAGGAATCTCTGCACTGATTTCCAAAGTGGGTGTACAAGTTGGGACTCCCACGAGCAGTGTAGGAGAGTTCTCCTGTCTCCACATCCTCTCCAGCATAAGTTGTCTTTGGTGTGTTTGATTTTAGCCAATCTGACAGGAGTAAAATGGTATCTCAATGTTGTTTTGATTTGCATTTCCCTGATGGCTAAAGATGTTGGGCACTTTCCTAAGTGTCTCTTGGTCATTTTAGCCTCCTCTATTTAGAATTCTCTATTCTGTACCCCACATTTTAATTGGATCCTTTGGTGTTTTGGAGACTTGCTTCTTGAGTCCTTTGTATAGTTTGGAGATCAGCCCTCTGTCTGATGTGGGGATAGTGAATAGCGTTTCCCATTCTTTGGACTGCCTTTTCATGTTGTTGACTATATCCTTTGCCTTACAGAAGCTTCAGAGTTTCAGGAGGTCCTATTTGTTAATTATCGATCTCAGTGTCTGTGCCACTGGTGTTATGTTCAGGAAGTAGTCTCCTGAACGAACTCATTGAGGGGTGTCTCCCATTTTCTCTTCTAAGAGTTTCACTGTGGTTGGATTTATGTGGAGGTCTTTGATCCATTTGCACTTAAGTTTTGTGCAAGGTGATAGACATGGTTCTATCTGCTGTCTTCTGCATGCCAATACACATTTATGCCAGCTCATGTGTTGAAGATGCTTTCTTATTTCCATTGTATAGTTTTAGCTTCTTTGTCATTAATCAAGTGTTCATAGGTGTGTAGTTTAAAATTAGGGTTTTCAATTTGGTTCATTTTTGTGCCAATACCAAGCTGATTTCAGGACTATAGCTCTACACTAGACCTTGAAGTCAAGTATCGTGATGCCTCCTGAAGTTCTTTTATTGTATAGGGTTGTTTTGTCTATCCTGGGCATTTTGTTTTTCCATATAAAATTGATTATTGTTCTTTCCAGGTCTGTGAAGAATTGTGCTGGAATTTAGATAGGGATTACATTGAATCTCTATTCTGCTTTTGGCAAGATTGCCATTTTTATTATGTTGATCCCACCAGTCAAAGAGCATGGGAGATCATTCCATTTTCTGGTATCCTCTTTTATTTCTTTCTTTAAAGACTCAAAGTTCTTTTTTTGTTTTATTTTGTTTTCTTTTCTTTTTGTTTTTCGAGACAGGGTTTCTCTGTGGCTTTGGAGGCTGTCCTGGAACTTGCTTGGTAGTCCAGGCTGGTCTCGAACTCACAGAGATCCGCCTGCCTCTGCCTCCCGAGTGCTGGGATTAAAGGCGTGTGCCACCAATGCCCGGCTAGACTCAAAGTTCTTGATATACATGTCCTTCACTGCTGTGGTTAACATTATCGCCAGTTATTCGAGGCTGTTTATGGCTATTGTAATGGGTGAGGTTTCTCTTTTTTTGGGGGGGGTGTTTCGATACAGAGTTTCTCTGTGGCTTTGGAGGCTGTCCTGGAACTTGCTTTGTAGACCAGGCTGGCCTAAAACTCACAGAAAACTGCCTACCTAGTGCTGGGCTTAAAGCATGTGCCACCAACACCCGGCTGAAGTTTCTTTTTGAGTTATCTTGTGTCCTGCCACTTTGCTGAAGGTGTTTCTCAGCTCTAGGAGTTTCCTGGGTCACTTATGTAAACTATCATATCATCTGCAAATAGAGAAAGCTTGACTTCTTTTCCTATTTGCATTCCCTTAATCTCCTTTTGTTGTCTTATTGCTCCAGCTAGAACTTCAAGTACAATATTGAAGAGATATGGAGACAGTGGACAGCCTTATCCTTTTCCTGACTTTAGAGGGATTGCATTGGGTTTCTCTCTATTTAGTTTGATGTTAGCTGTTGGTTTACTGTATATTACTTTATTATGTTCAGGTATGTTCCTGTTTTCCCTGATCGCTCTAGGACCTTTATCATGAAGGGGTGTTGGGTTTTGTCAAAGGATTTTTCAGCATCTAGTGAGATGATCATGTGGTTTTTCTTTTGCCGTTTGTTTATATGGTGGATTACATTATTAGATGTTCTAATGTTGAACCATCCCTGCATTCCTGGGATGAAGCCTACATGATCATGGTGGATGGTTTTTTTGATATGTTCATGAGTCTGATTTGCAAGTGATATGTTGAGTATTTTTGCATCGATGTTCATGAGGGAAATTGGTCTCATAATAAGAGTTTGGCAGTTAGCCTCTCACTTCTTTTGTGTGAAATATTTTGAAGAGTATTGGAAATAGCTCTTCTTTGAATTTCTGGTAGAATTCTGTGCTGGAGCCATCTGGGCCTGGGCTTTTTTTTTGGTTGAGAGAATTTTGTTGACTGCTTCTATTTGATTAAGGGTTATAGATCAGTTTAGATTGTTTATCTGTTCTTGATTTAGTTTTGTCAAGTTATATCTATCTAGGAAATTGTCCATTTCCTTTAAATTTTCTAATTTTGTGGAGTACAGATTTTCAATGTATTCCCTGATGATTCTCTGGATTTGCTCATTGTCTGTTGTTATGTCCCCTTTTTCATTTCTGCTTTTGTTAATTAGCATGCTCTCTCTCTCTCTCTCTGTCTTTTGGTTAGTTTGGACAGAGGTTTGTCTATTTTGATTTTCTCAAAACCAACTGTTTGTTTCATTGATTATTTGCACTGCTTTCCTGGTTTCTATTTTACTGATTTCAGCCCTCAATTTGATTATTTCCTGGCCTCTGCTCCTTCTGGGTGAGTTTGCTCCTTTTTTCCTCTAGAGCATTCAACTGTTCTATTAATTCTCTAGTGTAGCTATTCTCCAGTTTATTCATGTGGGCACTTAGTGGTATGAACTTTCCCCTCAGCTCTGCTTTCAGAGTGTCCCATATGTTGTGTTTTCATTCTCATTGAATTCCAGGAAGTCTTTTATTCCTTCATATACCCAGGGATGGTGCAATTGTGCATTGTTCAATTTCCATTGGTTTGTAGGGTTTCTGGGATTTGTGTTATTGTTGAATTCTAATTTTAATGCATGGTGGTCTGGTAAGATACAGTGGGTTATTCCAATATTTTTAACTGTGGAGGTTTGCTATTTTTCCTATTATGTGTTGAATTATAGAGAAGGTTCAATGTGGCGCCAAGAAGAAGGTATATGCCTTTCTGTTTGCGTGGAATGTTCTATAGATATCTGGTAAATCTAATTGGGTCATAACTTCTACTAGATCTTTTGTTTCTTTGTTTAGTTTCTGTCTGAAGTTCCTGTCTAGTGGTAAGAGTGAAGTGTTGAAGTTTCCTACTACTAGTGTGTGAGATTTTATGTGCGATTTGATCTTTAGTAATGTTTATTTCACGAATGTCGGTGCCTTCGTATTTGGGGCATAGATGTTAAAACTTGAGACTTCATCTTGATGGATATTTCCTTTGGTGAACATGAAATGTCCTTCTTAGTCTCTTTTGATTGATTTTAATTTGAAGTCTAGTTTGTTAGATATTAGTATTGCTACACATGTTTGTTTCTTAGACCTGTTTGATTGGAAAATCTTTTCCAACCCTTTACTCTCAGGCAGGTCTGTCTGTGACAATGAGATATGTGTCTTGTATGCAGCAGAAGGATGAGTTCTGTCTTCATATCAATTCTGATGATCTGTGTCTTTTTATAGGGAAGTTGAGATCATTGGCATTGAGGGATATTAATGACCATTGATTGATGATTCTAGTTTGTGCTTGATTTATTTTAAGAGAGTTATTGTGTGTAGGTTCTCCTCCCTTTTTCTTTTGGTGAATAGTAAACCGGGATTATCTGTTGCCTGTGTCTTTGTGAGTGTAGTTATCTTCATTGGGTCTAGGTTTTCCTACAAATGTGTGATTATAGAATCAACCTTTTAAGAACTTAAAGCAGTAGCACTTTGAAAACCTGAATAGGTATCACTAGTATGGTATACATATTTTTATTTTACAAATATCAAAAAATGAAACATATCCATCTGCTAAATTTTGTTCCTTTGAATATCCTTTGGGTACCTTCCTGCAGGTAGTAGTGTTTGGTTTTATAAACAAGTATGGCATTTCATTATAATGTCCTTGGCATCTTTCCAAGTGATGGAAAAGTCTTGTTTTCAAAAATTTGGTATTGCAATGATATATGTAAATTAAATTTAGAGGCCTCCAACACATTTACTGAATCAATTTCATTGTTACCTTGTGCTAGATTGCCTGGCAGACCTGAATGATAACCATTCCTGATTCTGTCTAGTAAGTCAAGAAACAATAGAGTCAACTCTGTAACATCTGATATATATTCAGCAGTTTCAATATGCAAAACATCTCTTTCTGCATATTATGAATCAGTAACTGTTGAGATGTTCAGTAAAATCCATTAATACCATAAGAATAGCACATAATTCTGACTTTCGAGCAGAATCAGAAGGGTTTAAATTTTCTGATTTATATCCTGCTTTCCTGATTCATTTGCATCTGTATAGAATGTAGGGACTCCAAATATGGATGTTCCCCATGAAATGTGAGGAAGGATCCAGTTAGTTCTCTATTAATTGAATGCTCTTTCTTTGGGGGTATTTGTTGTTTCTCTCTCCCACATCTCCTCTCCAAGATTCACTCTCTGTCCATATTTTATAAGTTTCATCACTAATAAAAGGGACTACCATTTATGCTGTGTCTATTCCTGTTACTTGATGAGGTCACAATTTTACTTCTTCGAATGTGTTCAGACTTTTTCACATAAGTTTTTATTTTTTCCTCTGTTTATGTGTTAATAAGATCCATTCTAAAATAATATCTGCGGTCTACATAAGTATTACTTAGTAGAATGCTTAGAGGTTATCATGACCAAAATGCAATCATGCTTTGGACCCAAATGATTTACTTATGCATACTGCAACTTCTTTTGTACACCAAAGCCAATTCTTTCTTGGCTTCAGCTTATAATTTCCTGATACTATTTAATTAATTTTCATTGTCTAAGATTTCACCAAATTACATGGTTCCTCACTCTATAACCCAATAGAGGACCACAGACAAGAAAATGTCTCCTAGCCATGTTTGACAGTCATTAAGATTTAGCAGTTGATTATTCCTAATTTGTTGTTTTTTGTTTGTTTGCTTTTAGAGACAGGGTTTCAAAATTTAAGATAATGAATATTTAGTTTATAGCTACATTGAGCCATGCTCCTCTGTTTGCAGAGTCAGAAACCCAGTGAGGAGGCTGTGAGAGTGCATTTCATGAAGCTGTGAGGTTGTGGTTTGATTTTTAACCCTTTCCTCTTTTGGGAGCCTGCCACCCAGCTCTCAAAGAAATCACTCACGGTGGGCTATTTTTCCCAGCCATAGCTTGGTTTTTTTTTATTAAATTAAATTATCCCATCTACTTTTTCTGCTCTGGACTTTTATCTTGCTCTAACCTTTACTTCTCTTTACTACTTACTCTGATGTGCATCTGATATCTGTTCCATGTTGTCCTTTCCTTGTCTTGCTCCTCCTTCCTTTTTTTCCTCCCATGTATTTCTTCCTATTTATTAGCTCAGCCTGCCAGCTATTCTCTGACAGTAATTTCTTATACAATTTGTCTCATCTGTATTCTGTACTGTTGTTACATTTACTTGTCTCTCTATGCTTGTTAAGGTTATATTCAATTCAAAGTGTACAGAAATGACAGAAGAATCTATTATTCAGTTTCCTTTAAAGTGACTTGGTGATTACATTATAGTGTTTGTGTAATCAAGTAAACGTGGGGAACACCAGAATTATATGAAAGTACTGTTAAAGAAGTATACATTTACAATGTTGTTTGTGTCATGTTTTCTCTTGTACACATGTATGGGATATTTTAGAATGTAGTGACCTATGATGATGTGCATATCGAGTTCACTTGGGAAGAATGGACTTTATTGGATCCTTCTCAGAAGAATCTCTACAAAGATGT
Source organism: Mesocricetus auratus (assembly GCF_017639785.1). Classification (NCBI taxonomy): domain Eukaryota; kingdom Metazoa; phylum Chordata; class Mammalia; order Rodentia; family Cricetidae; genus Mesocricetus; species Mesocricetus auratus. Next base: position 3,332,376 of record NW_024429215.1, on the reverse strand, counting down.
GATGCTGGAGACCTACAAGAACCTCAACACTATAGGTAAGACTGAATTTTCCTTCATGTTTTAAATAAGGGGCAACCATTTCTTAGTTGTTGATGCTCTTCTGAAACTTGGTTAAGAAAGAAGAATGGGGGGAATAAATTGGGCATGGATCTAAGGTTGACTGGAGATGGTATCTTAAATTTGAACAATTTTCAATAACATAACATATATTTTCCTGTACTACACTTTAGGATACTATTGGGAGGACAAACATATTGAAGAATACTATCAAAATACTGGAATATATGAAAGGTAATTTTCACATGCTAGTTGGCACAAATGTGCCCTGGAAGATAATGTAATGCATCCAGGAAGTTTTAAACAAAACATCAGCTTAAAGTATATTAGTGATTATTAAATTTCATAAGCATATACCTCAATTTCAGGTAAGTAAATTGTGCTTTCATGGAATCCTTTTAAGAAAGAAGAAAAGGAAACAATGCCTTAAACAGATATGATCAAGTTAATCATAACAACAGAGGGCTATGAGGTAGATCTTTTAATTCCTTTTTTTTGTTTTTTTTTTGTTTTGTTTTATTTGGTTTTTTGAGACAGGGTTTCTCTGTATTGTTTTGGATGTTGTCCTGGAACTAACTCTGTAGACCAGGCTGGCCTCAAACACACAGAGATCTGCCTGCCTCTGCCTCCCGAGTGCTGGGATTAAAGGCGTGTGCCACCAACGCCCGGCTTAATCCCTTTATTTTATACTACTCACATTACAAATTTACATATTGAAGAGGTGATTAGTAAATCTCCAAAACAATCTAATAAGCAAATAGTCATAGTATAGCTAGTCTTACTCATGTAATTTTTGTGACTGTACCACATTAATGAGGGGGCAGTTAGAATTAAAAGACAAGTGGCAGTTCTGGGGAAACCTTAATACCTACACAACAAATCTATGAGGAAAAGAAATTCAAATTGTAAATTCAATATGGAAAACATTTATTTATTCTTCCTTTACTAAGCATATCATATGTTACTCTGGATACAAGCTTCTATGAGTACAGGGTTATGGGAAAATGTAACTTGTCCCTCTCAGAACAATAAGAAGATATGCCTCAGTCCCCACATTGAGTATATTTATTTAATTTGATTCAAGTGTAGAAGTAATGGGTTTTCCAGCTTCATTGTTAATTCATAACTTCCTACTGCAGAAAGCCCTGTGAGTACTAGGACTGTAAACAATTCTGTTTGTCCTTGTTCACTTAGCAAATATAGTATGACTTGCAGTATAGGAAAACTTATGAATGCAATAGCAGTTGTAAAGCTCTCTGTTTTTCCAGTTCTCTTTAAATATGAGAAGAATCTCATAGAAAAATAATTCTGTTAGTGAGAGCATGTAATAAAGGATCTTACCACCACAGGTATCTCCAAGATGCAAAACAACCCTTAATGAAGGGGAATAACATGAGTGTAAACACAATGATAGTACCATGAGATCTGATTCCTTTTCACAATCAGACCAAACTATAAAATTAAGTCACAAAGATAAGTAGATTTAACAATATATTGAATGTGGTAACACTATTAAATGCCAATCATCCTTGCAGGGCTGAAAGAAGTCAAACTGTAGAGAAACATTCTGGATATACTGAAAGTATTAAAGCCGTTGCAGATTACATGCATCTTCAAAGGCATACAAGAATTCATGCCGGAGAGAAAGCCTGTAAATGTAATCAGTGTGGCAAAACCTTTGCAGATCACAGTTATCTAAAAGTTCACGAAAGGATACATACTGGAGTGAAGCCCTATGCATGTGATGTGTGTGGTAAATCCTTTGCACAACAAGGTAATCTAAATACGCATAAAAGGACACATACTGGAGAGAAACCCTATGAATGTAAACAGTGTGGTAAAGCCTTTGCATACCGTGGTGTTCTGCAGCAGCATGAAAGGACACATGCTGGAGTGAAACCCTGTGAATGTAAGCAATGTGGTAAAGCTTTTGGATGCAAGAGTCATCTACAAGTGCATGAAAGGACACATACTGGAGTGAAACCCTATGAATGTAAACAATGTGGTAAAGCCTTTGTAAGCCTCAGTAATCTACATGTGCATGAAAGAACACATACTGGAGTGAAACCCTATGAGTGTAAACAGTGTGGTAAAGCCTTTGCATACCGTGGTGTTCTGCAGCAGCATGAAACGACACATACTGGAGTGAAACCCTATGAATGTAAACAATGTGGTAAAGCTTTTGGATGCCTCAGTCATCTAAAAGTGCATGAAAGGACACATACTGGAGTGAAACCCTATGAGTGTAAACAGTGTGGTAAAGCCTTTGCATACCGTGGTGTTCTGCAGCAGCATGAAAGGACACATACTGGAGTGAAACCCTATGAATGTAAACAATGTGGTAAAGCCTTTGCAAGCCACAGTAATCTACAAGTGCATGAAAGGACACACACTGGAGTGAAACCCTATGAATGTAAGCAATGTGGTAAAGCTTTTACATGCCACAGTCATCTACATGTGCATGAAAGGACACATACTGGAATGAAACCCTATGAATGTAAACAATGTGGTAAAGCTTTTACACGCCACAGTAATCTACATGTGCATGAAAGGACACATACTGGAATGAAACCCTATGAATGTAAACAGTGTGGTAAAGCCTTTGCATACCATAGTGCTCTGCAGCAGCATGAAAGGACACATGCTGGAGTGAAACCCTATGAATGTAAGCAATGTGGCAAAGCTTTTGGATGCCACAGTAATCTACAAGTGCATGAAAGGACACATACTGGAGTGAAACCCTATGAATGTAAACAGTGTGGTAAAGCCTTTGCAAGCCACAGTAATCTACAAGTGCATGAAAGGACACATACTGGAGTGAAACCCTATGAATGTAAACAGTGTGGTAAAGCCTTTGTATGTATCAGGAGTCTTCACAATCATTTTCAAAAATCATTCTGTAGAGAAACTGTATAAGTGTAGTCAGAATGCTAGTTTTTACTTTATACATGAGTAAAAGTTTTTGTGTGAAATGAAACTGTTAATGCCTTTGCAGTAATTCTATGTCTTTAATACCTGGGAAAGTCTTAGATGGAATGCCTTTGATGGGGTCCTAAACACTGACTCTCCAGTTGCATAACATTGGGGAAAGAACCTGATAGTAGGAGACAGGCATCTAAGGGATGTAATCAGCTAACTAGGACCTAGTAATGGAGAACAGGTTTCACACATAGCTAAGGAATGTAATTAGTAAACCCCAAACACATGGGAGAAGTTGTACCTAGTAAATGATCAGATTGCATTGAACTGTGTGAAGTAAATCCCAAGTTTGTTACAGAAAGGAATAAGTACTAGAAGTATTTGCAGCAAGAAATGGCTACTTTTATTGATAAGACTGTAAAACCAAATACAATCTTTGTATTGATTTAAATCATTCATACATAGCCCTTCACTCTGCTTGGTTTTCACAAGAAATGATGGCTTTATAACTACTGTGTGATCTTGGGACTTGTAGCCAAAACAATTATTAAACTCACATATCTGTCTTGTCATTGGTTTTGGTATATTGATATGAAGTTAAAGTCATTTTGTTATGCTGTATGTCTGATTTTGCTCTTGTTTAAATGATTTTTGTGTACTGATCAAAAGTAAGGTCATTGTGTTACAATACATTGTGTATATATTTCTACTCTGTTTAAAGAATTTTTGTTTATAGATACCAATCCATGGTAATTTTTGTCACAGCATTGTGTATATGTTTCTGCTCTTGTTTAGTGTATTATACCTAGGCAGTTCATTTAACAATGTGAGGCAAAGTTTAGTTTTTGAAAGCTACTACTATTAAATACTTATGATAATCTGAAAACATATGTTACTGTTTAGTCTTTTATGACAATCCAATTTATAAACATATTAGGTATATTTATGAGATAATATAGATATATATTGTAGATAGATGGTCTTGAAAGCTTTCAAAGACCTTCATAATATTGTATTTAAAAGTGTTTGTAAACTGGGGGATTTTCATGAAAATGAGACATCTGCTCCTGGCAGCATCAATTTACTTCAGAGATGATAGACACTGAGGACATTCCTTGTGAGATTGGCTTTCAGTGTGGTGTTAAGAGAAGACTTTTCTTGTTAGCCGCTTTGGTTTATCACCCGCCAGTCTCCTGGGCTCTGCCACATAGTAGTCCCCAAATAACACACAAGACACTGTATTAATTATGAAGCTGTTGGCCTTGCTTGTCTCTTACTGGCTAGCTCTGCTTTAAGTAATTACCCCATAATTGTTAATCTAATTATGTCTCTTACCGGAGAGGTTTCTGGGCTTCCTACCCCAATGGCGTTACATCTCAAACTCTTGTGTTTCTCCTTCCCAGAATCCTCCTGGACTCCTAGCCCCACCTATCTAGATTCCCCATTGGCCAGACAGTACTTTATTGACAAATGCACAGGACTTCCCCAACATCTCCTCTTTTCTGTTTAAACAAAAAGAAAGGTCTTAACTTTAACATAGTCAAATCATATATAACAGAACAGTTATCAAGCTAGAATACAGTTACAATATTTTGTCTATCAACATTTAGCATGATTTAAAGAAAATATCATCCATCCCATCCTTGTGAGTCTAAAGTTCTATATGTAGCTTATCTTTTATCATAACTAAGGAAAACTATAATCATAACTATCTGTCTTCAACTCCATCAAAGACCACAGAAGGATAATATATAAACACTAGGATTGACAGAGACATCTTACTGACTGGACAGTCACCTGGAGTTCCTCTGTAATATTGGGGCATCCATCTTCAGCCCATAGGCCACAATGTGTCCAGAAGATTTCTCAGCAAAGCAGGAAATTTCAAACTGTCCATCTGCATCAGCAGTCTGTCAGTCATTTTTCTGAGTCCTGGTAGAAAGTCCCATAGACCCTTCCATGAAGCAGGAACTCTGTAACACTGAGTTCAGCAGTCATTTTCCTGTGGGTCCTGCATGTCCAGATTATATAACAAAAGTCAAACTGTCTAGGCAAGAGCAGTTTCTTGCCCAAATGGTTAATCTTGCCCAGTTGTAAGCAAACTCCGTAACAAGTTTCTTTGATGCCCATCTTCCTCTCAGATGTAATTGGTGCTGCCAGGAGCAGACATTTCTCATTGTCAAGAAAAACCCTAAACCATTTTAAATGCCATTTTCTGAACGTCTTTGAGAGGTTTGAAGACTATCTGTCTCAAATACATCTCTATATATCTAGAAAACCTAACTTACCTAAGTTCTGACTATCATAAGTAAATATCTATAGCCTATATTCAACTATGCATTATGTTTTAAAAGATCAGTATAAGCACAATACTTAATCAAGAGGAGAAATATAAGCATCACAAAATTGACCTTGAATTGGTATCAATAAATGAAAAACAATACCCATACCATAATTCCCCCTTTTGCCATTAACAAGAGATCGGCTGTGATCATTAGCCAATTATAAACAACCCCATTTAAATGAAAACAAATATTTATAAACAGGATGGGAATTAGGACGTCGCTCATTCCAAACTGCTTCATGCTGGAAGGGGGCGCTGTTCATACCATGGGGATCATGACAAAACTCAGAAACCTGTATAAGTCCATATTTTCGGGGTCAGTAAAGCTCCATCATCTTAGCTGTCTCAATTGTTGGAACATCTGATCCACTGCTTCCGGAGGTCTTGGTTCATCGAACCACAGAAGCCTGGAAGGAATCCTCAGCTTTTTATGCTCTGTGGAAACATAAATTAAAACTCCTTTTCTGAGTAACATATCCTTATACTTAAATTTTGAGGTCAAGGCATTTTCAAAAGATGTAAGTTGAATTAATTTAGCAGCATTTATAATCAAGTGTACTTTAGCAGCTGTTCCTTCCTGAGCAATTATAAAACTGAAAAACACAATAGCATACAATATCCAGACTCTCTGTGTATATTCCATCTTTACGTGGCTTATTTATTTATCTATTATTACTTTATTTATTTTACTTTTATTTAGTTTTCTCTGAGACAGGGTTTCTCTTTGGAAATCTGCCTGCCTCTGCCTCTGAAGTAAATCCAACCGGCGTGCGCCACCACAACGCCAGGCTTTTCTATTTACCACTTTGCCGTTTCATTTTCTCTCGCAATCTCACGTATATTTTTAAACATACTGTAAACCTTTAGAGGTTTTTCTTTATCCAAGTCTGACTTTACTGGAAATCATTATGTTTTTCTGGCCACGTGTCTTATCTGTAAAACCGCGGCTGTTTAAACTGCCGTTTCAAGATGGTGGGTGGAAGGATGATTCCATCTTACCGCCTCAGTCCATGCTGACATCCAGCAAAAACTGCCACTTCCAGCTGTACGTACACACTTTTCAATCATTAGCAGAGTCTGTTAAAACAACCTTGGTGGTTTTTTTGTTTTTTGGGTTTTTTTTCTTTTTATGCCGAGTCAGGAAGATTCCAGTAAGCGAGCCGCGTGAATCTCAGCTTGTGCCTAGCAAAACAGAGCACACCTGAGATAAATGCTGCTACCAAAAATCTGTGCTGCTCTCCATTCCTCTGTTTCTAAAATTCCTTTAAAGCTTTTGTTGTTTTGCGTGGAAATTCAATCCCGCTTCTGACAACCATTCTGTTAAGAGAAGCTTTTTCTTGCTAGCTGCTTTGGTTTATCAACCACCAGTCGCCTGGGCTCTGCCACATTGTAGTCCCCAAATAACACACAAGACACTGTATTAATTATGAAGCAGTTGGCCTTGCTTGTCTCTTACTGACTAGCTCTGCTTTAAGTAATTACCCCATAATTGTTAATCTAAGTATGTCTCTTACTGGAGAGGATTCCGGGCTTCCTACCCCAATGGCGTTACATCTCGAACTCTTGTGTTTCTCTTTCCCAGAATCCTCCTGGACTTCTAGCCCCACCTATCTAGATTCCCCATTGACCAGACAGTACTTTATTGACAAATGCACAGGACTTCCCCGACATCGTGGCAAGTTTATCCAATGGACAAAGAAACTGTTCTTGCCTATTTAGAGGTGACAATGTGTACAGCAAACTAAATATGCAAGATCCAAAGTCTGTGACTGGGGGAAGGTTTTTATCTACCTGCTTTAAATTTCTTTTTCTGTTAATTTATTGTACACTAAATTTAATTTCAAATTTTGTTCATGTGCCTCTGGGCTTGCATGCATGTGTGCAGTGCGTGCGCATGTGTGTGTGTGTGTGTGTGTGTGTGTGTGTGTGTGTGTGTGTGTGTGTTCTTGTGTGCATGCACTTTGGCTAGTGACCACTCCAAGATGGAAGCAAGGAAGACAGAAAGGAGAAAAGAAAGGTTGATTTACAGACCAAGGAAAAGAAAAAGGAACATGCCTGGTGTTTGTGTCACAGGCCTTCTATCCCAGCAGCACTGGGGAGGCAGACACAGGTGGATCTCTGTAAGTTTGAAACCAGTCTAGTGTACAGACCAAGCTCAAGGACAGGGTCCAAAGCTACAAAGAAACTGCTGTCTCAAAAACCAAAGTAACAAAAATAATAAAAATCTCATGAAATAGTTTGATGCATGTGTGCTCTATATGCACGTGCACCCCTTTACCAGAAACCGGCACAAGATCTTACCATGTGTTTCCTGGAAAATCTAGAAATTCTACCTTTCTGGGCCTGATTCTTTAGTATTTTTTCCTGGGCCCGTTTGTGGGTGTGCACTGGTGAGAGAGTGGGCACATGTATACTCCTGCAGCATGAGGTGGGAACAAGAGGCATCCCAATCCTGTGTGCTTGTGGCTCCTGCAATGGAGCTGCTTGCCATTAAGGTCCCTTTAATTTTATTTATTAAAAAAAAAGGGGAGAGAGAAAGAAGGGAAGGAGGAAAGAACAAAAGAAAGAAGGACAGGAAGACAGGCTCACTTTGCAAATAGTATCCAGGATTCCTCTCATGCTGCCTAAGGCCCAACAACCTCCAAAACTTGCTTTGTTCTGAATATGCACCCATGGCTAGACTAGCTCAGCTTTCACAACCAACACCTGAAGCTTACTTGCATACCCAGGCCAGGTTCCCTTAGGTTTATTCATTGCCTTTTGCAGTTTTTCTTCATTAATGATAGGTTAATTATTTTAACTTTAATTATTTTTCATTGTGTATGGTGCCAGAAGATTTGGATTACTGGGAGTGGGCAGATATAATATATAAGTATAGACACATACATAAATACATACCTACAGACATATATACATGCATAAAAACATACATGCAAACAAACATACATGCAAACAAACATACATAGATTTGAGAGGTAAAATTATTGAGCAGTGGTGATATATCCTTTTAATGCCAGCACCTGTGAGACTGTGTCAGGGAGATCTCTGTGAGTTTGTGGTCAGCCTGAATTATAGAGTGAACTCTAGGACAGCCAAGGCTATACAGAGAAACCTTGTCTTGGAAAACCAAAAGAAAAAGAGATTATGAGAGGGAAGGAAGAGATGGAGGGAGGGAAGAGAGTAACAAACATGCAGTTTGATGCAGAGAACTTAGACACATGCCTTTATACTCACCAATCTGGAGGCAAGGTGTCACTGAGTTAGACTGGTTTACAGATTAATTTCCAGGGCTAGCTACACACAGAAAAACTGTAAACAAGAAGCAGGAGGGAGAGGAGTAGGAGGAGAGACTGAGAGAAAGGACCAGAGCAGTAAATGTACAGTTGCAAAGTCATCACACCAGTGAATAACCATTGTTGAGTTACTGACCAACTTTCCATTGAAAGACAACTACACACATACAAACACACACACACACACACACATCAGTTTATTCAGGAAAGGGAACCCCTAGTAAACCAAAGTTTCTATTGCTCAAGTGTCTAATTTGAAGGAATAATACATTTTTCCTTGGTGTTATTAACAGTCCTATTGGTGAGGTGTTACATATAGCAAGGAGAAAGTTACTGTGTCCCCAGCAGGTGGCTAAGCAGCCAGAAAGTCTTTTATTCTTTCTGGAGTCATTCTCTGTTCCCTACCACAATAACTCCCACTAGAGTTGGCTTCCATTTATACCGTGTGCTTGTGTAAGTGCAAATTGATGTATATTCATGCAGCCAACCACCGCTCTGGTTGGTTAAGAGTCACACTTTCTGGATAAGAGTCTCAAAGATGACCAGGTGAACTTCCCACCTGTCTCTCCAGATAGGAAAAAATGTCATCAAAGTTGTGTGGTGTCCCCTCCCAAAAATCACCTCAGTTTTGGAGCAAGTCAGACAACCCTCCTCTACTCCCAAGGTTAGGGTGCTAAAGAAGAAAGCCTCAGTCAGTCTCTGTCTCAACTGGTGCATGGCCTAATTAAATCATTAAAAGGAACTCAGACATGTCTATCTCCCTGCACAAAATTGAACTGAAAATGTGAAACCTTCCCCAGTGGAGCTGTGAGCATGCATGCAAGCAAG
>NW_024429215.1:3082330-3189961 GCF_017639785.1 Mesocricetus auratus | reverse complement strand
TCATTCTCAGCTAACATTCTTTCTCTTTCTTTTTTTCCAAGCCAAACCGATCCAGATTTATTAAAGATGTTTTCCATAAACAATCCTGGTATTTTCAGGCAGGACATGGGAAGACAATCATTAAAAGTTTACAAGAACTTCCAAACTCCATTCATGTATGGACTACCAAAATCAGAAAGCCACTATAAAACTCGGTCTTCATTCAATGCTTTGAAAAGTGGAAGAGCTTAGAGTGAGGGTTGACATTTCACATTAAGGATGTTGTTTAACAACTTTTGCCAAGCTGACCCTGACTTTCAGGAAACGAAATGAAAATGGCAGAAATATCAATCTGAAGATCCACAATCTTGTATATAAAAGGAACGCTGCTCTTTTGAGGTTATTATTTTCACTGCAAAGTCCAGATTGCCCAGTAGACCAGCAAAACCAATTTTAGGGGTTCAGGTTCCAACAGGTCTCTGGTTTTAAAGGAGTTAAGTCTATGTTGATGGTACAGGGGGAAGAGGTTATAAAAATGAATTTAGAGTTTTCCCACACAAGGTATTCTGTGTCATGGTGGCGACATATGTCAACACCAGGATGTCTCTCCTAGGCCAAGAGGAGACTTTCTAAATTGTCAGGGAAGATGTTTTCCATCACTATTATCAATCCAGCTTGGGAGACATTTTGTTAGTGACACATGTTCCTTTCCCCCCCAAAACAATGAAGTGTTCTGTGTGCTAACAACATAGCTTTAAAAAAAAAAGTAAAACAAAATTTTGCATTTTAATAAAACTTGATAAAAATAGTATTTCAAACTGTACAGTCACCAGAAGTACACAGTTATCAAAAATGCACACACTTTTACTTGGCATCTCCAGCACCTTCAGCTTTTTGTGCCTGGTCTCTTTTGGCATCTCCATTTTCTGCAGGATTATTTGCATCCTTGCCAGCATCTGCTTTCCCCTTCTTCCCCTTGGGTACCTTCTCTCCCTTCTTTGCAGGGGCCTTTTTAGGCTTGGGCTCTGGCTTTGGAGAAGCAGGTTTAGCAGACAACCTTGCAGATCTTTTCTGTGGCTTGTCTTTCACCTTGGCTTTATCTCCTTTAGTAACCCCTTCAGCCTTTCTTTTGGGCATGATGGCAGCAGGGGATTTAGGCACTGTATGAGGGGATGCAGCAGTGCACGGGTTTGGTCAGTCCAGGGGTCGTTCTCTCTGCTTCTTCCTCTTTTTTTTTCTGAGAGAGGGTTTCTCTGTGAACAGTCCCAGTTGTCCTAGAACTCACTTTATAGACCAGGCTGTCCTTAAACTCACTGAGATATGCTTTACTATACCAACTTCTGGGATTAAAGAAGCCACTACTGCCTGGCTCAGCTGTCTTATACAGCAGAGTCCAACTTCCTCAGTGATATTGTCATGCTCTTTGGAAGAACCTTCCCACATCAATCACAAAGTGACACAATCTCTCAGAGTCACTGACACTTGCACTTGTGTTCTGATCAATTTATCACCCGAGTCTCCATCAGATGACTCTGGTTTATGTCATGTTAAGTGTTGAAGCAAACTTCACTGGGAAATAGGGACAAACAGAATCTAACACCCCTGGTGTTCCTGATTGCTAGGCTTGCCTAGAGTGCCACAACAGCTAGGGTTACACATTTGGGCTTAAAAATATTAGCATGTCCACTAGATGATGTACAGAGATAAGATCACTAAGGCAGGACAGGTCTTCTCAGGTCTGTTCTTCCATCCTAGGTGCAGACATGGCTCTAGTCTGGGAAATCTGTGTCTTGGTAGAATGTCACCCAGTCTGGACAGCAGTTCCTGTTCCTCTTCTAAGATAAGGTGTCCCTAGTGCTTTACTCCATTATAGTCAATCTTTCCCTAATAGCTCATAAGTCCTACAGTCAAACATAAGCAACATTAACACAGTAAGAATAGTTATAGAAAAAAGAATTAGAACATAATAAAGTGTCTATGGAAGGGCTTAGAGGAGGTAAAGAGATGACAGAAATGATATCATTATAATTCTCCACAATTATTAGAAAAAGTTGAAACAGCCTTCATGGCCATAAGATCAGAGCTTAGGGATTCATATTAAAGCACACCAAGTAGTAGTCACAACTTTTCTCTTAGGTTGTACATTTTAAACAAGTAACATTAAATGTTTTTTATTTGTTTGTTTTGCTTTTAGGGAGTGTCACACCATGTTATCCAGCTCTAGTGCAACTGATGCAATTTGTCACAGGATAAATTTAATTCTTTGTCCAGATTCTTGATTCCCTGCTCTGTGGATGCAAGAAATGACCATTCAGAACATTTACTAATGATCTAAAACTGATGTCTTCACTGTTTGTTTCTAATGTGAGCTACACTCAAAGGAGGAAAGTTTTCCTGCTCCTCCTTGCCCATCCCTTTCTGTGCTGTGACTCCACCTGCTTTAAAGTTGATCAGTGAACTCAGTTTTTACACAGGTCCCTCTTCATTTGTAAGTTTGCAATAAAATCCAGAGAAGTTGGAAGACACTCATTTACTGGTCTGTTTTTCCTTCTCAATGACCAGATGAGGCCTAGATTTGAAGAAGCTTCAAGACATTCTTTGCAGCACTGGGCAGCAAAAATAGGTTTAGATGTTCAAACCAGTTCTCAACTTCATAGGGTGAGGCAACCCTCCAAAACAGGACACATTGCTCTAAGCATAAATAATCAATAGCATGTGATATGAATGGAAATATATTCTTAATGACCTGGAAGCAATAGGCAATAGAAAGAAAAAAGAGATCAGAGCAGTGATGAATAAAGAAAATCCAATTTTAATAGTGAAACAAATCATAGTTTTTAAAAAGATAAATATAATTTAAAAAACACAGCTTTTCTCGTAAAAAGGAGAAAACAATTCCCCAATAGAGGAAATGACATGAATAGGATCTGATTTTACCATGTCACTTTGTGCAATGCTACCTGCTTAGATCTGTGACATGACACACACAGCTAACCCTGATGGATTTAACCATAACAACCAGTATTGAATATGTCTACATAGGAGAGTTTCCTTGTTGCAAATTCTGTATTCATTGACTCCAGCTAACCTTCCCAAATTGTACACCCAAAGCTGGCCCTCATTCACTCACATGACATGGATCAGCACATGCTGGGAAATTATAAAATCAGTTATCCTGTACCAATCAGTTTCTATTTCATAATGGTGGCTCAAGCTGTTGTTTTCCTACCATGTTTCCCACCACAATATATACAATAAAACATCCCTCCTATTCTGGTCTGAAAGTAGCAGTCATGCTCCACACCCAAATCCTTTTCCTGTTATCAAAATGGACAGTTGACTACATGACTCAAATTTGTAATTTGTAAGCCTACTGGTGGTTCTGGTGGTTGAGTTTTTTAATGTAACCTTTTTTTCCTTAATCAGAAGAAGAAGGTCATTGTCTTGGGGCACAATGAAGTGGGATTTAAGCTACCTGATCCCATATAAAAATGCTTGCATTAGAAAACTTTTCTACAAGGCTGGGGGTATTGCTCTTCTACAATTAATGTGGCTTTTAAAGGATGAATCATACTAACCCCTTAAAAGTTTAAATCTTTTTTATTGACAGCATGTATCCACTGGTAGTCAATGTGAAAAGAGGAGCCAGTCTGGCAAAGATTTTGCATTCAACATAAGCTGTTGCAATTGAAGAAAAGCAGCACTCAATAGGAAGATGCCATGTGACAACCAGGTGGGATTTTTATTAGGGAAATGGATCATAAAAATGGGACAGGGAGGGGAGAAACCAAACTTCAGGGACAGGAGCTGAAGGAGAGAGGAAAGAGTGACAGAGACAGACATACAGAGGAAGAGAGAGAGAGAGTAGAGAGAGGCGAGGGGAGCAGACAAACAGAGGGAGAGAAAGAGAGAGGAGAGTAGGAAATGGTCAGGGCCTTTTTATGTTTTTTTTTGAGACAGGATTTCTCTGTATTGTTTTGGAGGCTGTCCTGTAACTTGCTGTGTAGACTAGGATGTCCTGGAACTCACAGAGATCTGCCTGCCTCTGCCTCCCGGGTGATGGGTTTAAAGGCATGTGACACCAATGCCTGGCTAGCTCAGGGTCCTTTTAAAAGGAACATAGTGAATATAAAGAAGTGGCCCTCTTAGTGGCTGCAGCTGAAGACATATCCTCTCAGAACCCCAAGGAGAGTCCTATACAGATGGGAGAATACTAGCAGATGTGATCCTTAAGTCTCCTTTAGCTTTGACCTGAGGTTATACTTTGGAAATTTTAAATATGTATAGGAAAATGCGAGTCTAACCACTTAGCCTGATGAAGATTCATAGATTCATAGATTTTGTATTATGACATAACTATAAATATATCATAATATATTAATTAAAAGTTAAATTATGATGTATGCTGTAAAAGGTATATTTAAAAGATATGTCAGTAGAAAATTCCTCACACATAAAAACACACAGAACACAAACACAAAAAAAATGGAAACACACCTATTCACACTGTGAATGATGTTCTTAAATCAATAGCAATTCTGAGCAATTCTGAGCAATTCTTTCCTCAGAATCAGGCTTCTATTCCTCTGTGCAAGATCACTCAGAGGACGGCCACATCTACTTGTATGAAAGACCAGAAAGAATTTAATTTAACTAGTCATGACTGTTTTCTGTCTCAAGGTTATGAGATTAATATACAGAATTTCATTTTGAAGCTTCATTTCAGGTATATTTGTGTTGCTCACATTGGTATGTCTGCAGTACCTCCAGAGGCCAGAAAAGGGAAACAGATACCTTAGAACTGAAGTTACAGGAGATGGATAGCAGCCATGGTTTGTAGCAATATAACCTATACCCAATGCAACAATACCCAGTGCTCTTAATTGATAAGCTCACTATCAAGCCACATTTTCACTTTTTTATTATACATTTTATTTAAAATATATTGCATCACTTTTCCTCTTCCTTCCCAATTTCATGTCTTCTTATTTCTGTAAAGTAGGTGTGAATCAAGTATGTGCAAATAATTGAATAACAGCTGCTGAGTCCTTCTCTGTTGGTTGTATGTGATGATGTCAGGATTGAACTTGCTGTTTTGGATAGAAAGATAGGGAGATAATTCCTGTCTGACAGTATTTGGAATAGTGAGGAAGACATGAAACAATTAACCCATCCTGGGATCCTAACAGTTATGGATAGAAGGCAAATAACATGCACACCTATGTAATATAACTAAGCAATATATTGGAAGTTTCCCATCTCTTAAAGCCTCCCCAAACCTTAGCTCCAGCTCCCCTAGGATGGTCAGACAAGGCATAAATCTTGCTGCAGTAAACAATTCTTATCTGGAGGAATCAGTCTTTTCCCACAATGGAATTCCGAGGGAATTTAGAATTTCATAGCATCTACAATTGCACTAGAAGTTAGTCCAAGACAGAGCTATAAATGTCACTTAGAATACCTTTATTCCTGTGAATAAGGCAGGTACCAGGTATTTCTGGGAAGGAAACTAAGGAGCATTAGGGTCCCAGGGGCATGCAAGCTGCCTGACCCATATAAGAAAGATTGTCTTATATGGGGGGTTGCAGGGTACGGTTACTGACACTTGAGTTGCCAAAAATTAAAAAATAGAAAAACTGGAAGGGGTTGATCAACAGGAGATGAGAAGGAATAAACCAGTTTATAGCAGGTTTTTCTCAGTTACAAATGAAGAAAGCTCTCTGGCATTTGATCCATATGCCTTCAAAACATAATCTCCCTCCCAAGAAATTCTGCCAATGTCCCCAGCTCTTCTTAAATACCTTATGATCTAAGCATCAGAGTGACTTCAATCTCAGGATCTCTTCAAAATCTGGATGTCATCTATAGTCACCACCATTCAGAGCTCCAAAGGGAATGTTTTGCAGGCATCAGGGAAGCAGAATATGAGCACATTCAGACCAGTCAGACTCCATGCCTGCAAGTTTCCATTCCCTCCTCACACGAGGTATAAACTCATACAGGAGTGAATCTTACATGTGAGCTTAGGGGCTTCTGTTGATGCCTATTTACCACATGGGAGACAAATTCACTCCTCTGGTTTTGTTTAGTCTCCCATCTTTCAAAGACTTTTATTTTCAGCTTCTCTCCTAATAATTTAATTTGTACTTTTCCCTCATTTTGAGGAGAATTGGGCTTGGGAAATGACATAAGCTCCAAGTCTATGTTAGTTTCTGATACAATCAATCATATATTCATTCTGAAGCATCAGGGCTGAAATAAGGATGAAGTTAGATCAGCCAATCACACTTATTGCTAATAACATGTTTATGTGTATGAATATAAGGCTCAGTACTGATAAAACTGGCTGCTAATCCACTGGGAATGGTTTCAGTCCCCCAACCAACATCTCTGCCAGACAAAAGAAAATACTCTTTTTAATACACACATCAGGTATTTAATATTTATTATTATTATCTACTATCAAGCTGATTAACATCAACATTTATAAATTATGATGAGAAAACAATACATATTGGGAGTATATCATGTACATTTGGACTTCTACTCAGGAGTCAGTCACATTAGTGACATCCAAGCCAGGCTGAATTATCAACAAGAAATTCTGAAGGGTATTTGTGAAAAATATGAAAAGCAAAACAAGAAACAGAAAACCACCATACTTTCAGGGATATCCTTATTTGAAAAGTATGATCAGACACTGCCCAATATTAAAAACAAACAAAATAAAGGGACACTTAGATGATGGTCATTCTGTACATTACAGCAGAAAAATACCTATCTCTAAGTAAAAGTACAAAATGAACACAAGTCACAGAAATAATATAAGGACAACAAGTATTCACATTCCTAAACTCATAAGGCTATTCTGCAGTGTGAGCTTGTTGGTATATTGTCAATGAAATTGGGAAACAAATCACTTGTACACTTGCATCAAATTCAACAATCATTCTCAAAGTGGGGAATAGTACATAACTTTTAAATATTCTGTAAGAGAGGTATGTTATGTCTTCCTTATCACGTTGCTCACATGCTGTATATCCTGACTAATACATGATATATTTAGTAAAGGATAGATTTTGAAGAAGAGACTTCAACCTTAAATTCAGTTTTACTTTCTCTTCCTTAAAGTCATGTGCTAGGGAGATTAAGATTTCTCTACAATAACTGCCCCTTTACTCTTGACAAAATTGCCCTGTCACTGAACTTAGAAGAGCAACTACAAGTACATGAGTAACACTAGCATTTCTATAGAGTATTTGCTATATAGAAAGATTGGAGATATATTTATCACGTCAGCTAGGTGTACACATTAAGTAATAGAGATTGTATGAAAAAAATGGACTTACAATTCAAGAAGATAGCTGTCATGGTGCAATGATTCAAGTGCTAATATCTCACAAGGCATTGTTTCCTTGTCTTCTTTCTTATTATAATGACTTGCAAATGCAGTTCACCTACCTGAAGTTGAGGAATATGGTGGTTATAATTTAATAAATATCAATGCACTTTAAGCTGTGCTTTTTTACACTGTTGAATCTGTTTCATAAATGCAGAACACATTACAGTTTCCTCAGAAGCACATTTCTCTCAGCTCATACATGAAAGTTACCTTTCAGGTTTTTTAGAACTTGCAGAATGTTCTTCAATAGTATGGTCTCCCAAAATGTATTCTAAAATATAGTACCAATAAATACATATTATATTATTGAAAATGTGCAAAATTTAAGTTACTGTCTTCAGTGAACCTTAGAACTTTTACTGATTTATTTAACACATGATTTTTCTCTCTCTCAGTCCAACTTATGAAGGAACAGTTGTCTTTTATTTTAAAATATGAATGAAAATATACTCTTACCTATCTCAGTGAGGTTCTTGTATGTCTCCAGCATCACATCTTTTAGAGATTCTTCTCAGAACTATCCATCAAAGTCCACTCTTCCCAACTGAAGATGATATGCACATCATCATAAGTCATTGCATTCTAAAATATCACATACATGTGTGCAACTGGAAGCATGATTCTGACAATATTATAAACTAATATTTATATAAAACATTATTTTAGGATGTGTTACTTTTATGCTATGGAACATTTATAAAAACAACATATATATCCCCCTTTGGAAACAAGAGGCCCTGCATTTGTTTCAGGTTGATATAGTTATGGATTGTGGAAGGGAGACCTCTTGAACCTGAGGCCATATATATCAACTAAAGTTACTAATGGTCTTCACAGGATTTACCCTAAATCACAATTTACAATTGCCACAAAGAACATAAAATACCACTTGGGTTAATGCTAACCAAACAAGTGAAAGACATGTATAGCAAGCACTTTGGGTCTTTCAAGAAAAAAATTAAAGAAGATTCCAGAAAATGGAAAGATCTCCAATGCTCTTGGATTGGTAGGATCAAGAGATTAAATACGAGAGTTTTGTCAAAGGAAATCTACAGATTCAATGCAATCTCCATCAAAATCCCAGTAAAATTCTTTCCACACCTTGAAAGAAAAATTCTCAACTTTATATGTAAAAACAAAGACCCAGGATAGTCAAAACAATCCTGTATAATAAAGGAACATGTGGAGGCATCACTATCCCTGACTTCAAGCTCTACTATAGAGACAGAGTTATTCAAATAGCTTGGTATTGGCACAAAAACAGACAGGTAGACCAATGGAATCAAATTGAAAATTCTGATATGGACCCATACATCTATGGACACTTGATTTTCAACAAAGAAGCTAAAATTATACATTGGAAAAAAGAAAGCATCTTCAACAAATGATTCTGGCACAGCTGAATGTTGGCATGTAGCAGACTGCAGATAGATTCATGTCTATCACCATGCACAAAACTTAAGTCTAAATGGATCAAAGATCTCAACTTAAATCCAGCCACAGTTAACCTCTTAGATGACAAAGTAGGTGGGACTCTTGGACAAATTGGTAAAGGAGATTGCTTCCTGAACATAATACCAGTAGCACAGATATTTGACAGGATATACATATCAGGTAATGTTACTGATCGTGTTCACAGGACATGACCATAATCTCAAATTTTCTGAGGGACCCTTTAAGGATTCCTCCATCCATAGACAGCAGGAAGAGTCATGAGAACATTACTCTCACATTCCCAAATGTTGGAGAGTGGGAGGCATTTGATTATTTGATGGCTAATGGATGATTTCTTTATTCAAGGAAATATAAGAATAAAAGTTATAAGGATAAAGGGATAGGGTATTGAATGTACTATAACTTAAAAACAATTATTAACCTCAAGTATTCTTTATATTAAGTTAATTTTTGTTAAAACCACTGTATACATATATCTACTCTTGCTTAAAGATTTTTTGTATATTTACACAAATTAAAGTTTTTTTAAAACATAGTGCATTTATGTTTACACTCATGTGTATTGAGAATGTCATAAGTAATTGAAAATTTTATTTCAGTTATTTCATCCATAAAGATAATTGAGGGTATCTCTAAGGAAAATTTCTATTCCAGTCTGAAATGCAACAAAGTAATGATTTCCTGTATTTCAAACAATAATGAACTTAACAATAATGGCTACAGTATTAAGTGGACCCTCGATAGGTGAACTTTGAATTTGTGTTGTTTTGTTCCTAATGCAGGAAAATAATAATGGAGCAGCCCATTCTATGCTAGTCATTGGATGCTTCTATAGTTTTTCAAAGGAAATACTTGTGATATATGTATCTCCATCACTCACTGAAAAACTCTCAACTTCACAAGCTCTCTCAGTTTTCTTGTATAAGATCTGAAATCATTTAATGAATTTGTTTTGAAGATTTCACCTAACTGCTACATTAACAGATTTTGTGTGTTAATTATCATTCCACTACCCTCTTCAAGGGCAACAGATTTTGTCAACCCTAAATTTTGAAGAGTATGCACCTGCTCATTATTATTATTATTTGATAGCATTATTTATGGAGGATTTATAAATAATGTTCATAAAGCTATATGATAGCCTTAAATAACGTTATATATTTATATACTTCTGCTGAAGCTAGACACTGCAATTAAAATTACCCACTCAGTTCCTCTACATTTAAAGCTTAAATAACTCCTACCTCTTGATTTTAATTTTTAAATATTTATCTATTTATTTGTACCTGACAGCTGTACAACAAATACCTCAAAGTAATAACAATATGGATTTCACTCATGTCTAAGAATGGTGAACATTTCTGCAAGTGTTTCTCAGTCATTTTAGAATCCTCTACTGAACATTCTATATAGAGATGTATTCCACTAAAATCTGAATATTTGTTTTGTTGTTGTCTGCTTTCTTCTGTTGCTTATTATTCTGAGTGAGGCAACCTAGAAGCACATGGACATACATGGAAATCTCACTTATAAGTGGATACAAGCCATTAAATAAAATAAATTCCCAGTGATCACAGTTAATCACAGTAAAATCCATACATGCAGAGAGGCTAAGTAACAAGAACAGCTCTAGGGGAATGTATTGATATCTTCCTTTTACACGTAAAGCTTGTGTGAAGAGCAAAGATAGAGCTTGATACTAGCTAATCATAGAAGTCTATACAGACAGACAGGAAGTGAGATGTCGGGCAGAAACAGGAAGTTACATGGCTGCACAGAGATGGCTAGGCAGAGAGGATACAGGCAGACAGAAAGAGAAACTCGCTCTTTTCCACTGGGAAACTATTGAGGTAAAGGTGGCTTTGCCTTGATCCTTCTCACTTACCTCATCATTTTCCTCTATATATGACCCCAGGTTTTATTATTTAAACCAAATAAGGACTCCATTTACAGTGGGATACATGGATGTCCCTCAGAACAAAAAAATGAGATTTTGTGTGTACACTGGAGGCTGGTGGGGATATGAGCAGAGATCAGGTGAGTAAGGAAGGTATAGTACATTCAAGAGATGACTGAATGGGGGAGTTCTTAACAGGGTTTGTGGAAACAGTGCAATGAGAATTTCCCATGTCCTATAAGGGTGAACTTAGTGAGGACTCCTACTAATCAGGAATACAGATGCTGAACCAGACATCTGATGTAACCACATAAGGCTTCCAGTGGTTGGACTGGGACACAAAGCAGCCACAAAATTTTAGTACCATGCTTGTCCTGCCTGCAATATATGCTGGGGCAATGGTTGCTCAGAGCTTCTGTGATGATCAATAAATGACTGCTCTAACTTGAAGTTGTAGCTATAAGAGAAAACTATGCCTGATAGAACCTAAATGGTGAAGATGTCAGAACTTGAATGCTTAGAGAAGAAGGGTAGAAGAAAATAAAATTGACCATGAAATAAATTGATGCAAGGATTCATAATTACATTCTACAAAAATCAAAAATTGTTGTTCAGCCAAGTTGTCATCAGAGAGGCGTCTCCTAGCATCTAATAGGAACACATGCCGAGATCCCTACCCAAACATTAATGTGAGCTTAGGAATCCTGTGGAAGGAGGGGCTGGGGACTGTAGGATCCAGAGGGTTTGCAGGAAAAGAGGAGAAATTAGCCCACAATATGAACTGAGCAAGGCTCACAGGGGCTCAGAGAAATTAAAGTGACTCTAAGGAAGCATGGATGGCTATGTGTCAGGTCCTCTGCAAACATGTTATGTCATTTAGTTGGGTGTGTTTGTATGATTCCTACCAGTAGATCTTGTGGTGTCCCTGATACTTTTGCCTGCTCTTGGGACAATTTACTTCTACTGAGTTACCTTGGCCAGCCTTGCATAGGGATTTCACCTAATCTTATTGCACCTTGTTGTGATGTGATTGGATGATATCCCTGGGAGTACTATTCTTTCATGAAGGGAAACAGAGTAGAAGTAGATTTGGGTGAATGGAGATTAGAAAGAGGGCTGAAAAGATTGGAAGTAGGCAAAGCTAAATATTTACTCCAAGTTCATTGACCCTCATATCTTCTAACAGCCCCATAAGTACTAATTTCCAAATTCTCTTCTGACACTCAGGATAATCTCTTGACTGTCACATTTCATATAATCAAGAAACAAATAAAGGTTTTCCAACACACATAGATAGTCACAGGATATATTCCCATTTAGAATAAGAGGAATATGGCTGCATTCCAGCTTCCAACACAGGAAGACATCCCTTGTTCATGTGCATGTCACACCAGCTTGAATAACAGGTAAAGCAGGTCACCAGCCCATGAAAACTTCCACACTACCTATATTCCCAGATGCTCCCCAAAAACCTATTAGCTGTCACCCCCCAACCATGTTCCTACCAACAAATGGGATTAACATCCTCTGCTCATGTGCAGGTCAAACAAGTTAGAGAGAACAGGTAGGCAAACTGAGCCTTAGACAACCTGCTGGACCACAGTTCATGACAGCTATCTGAAATCCACATTGGCTTCTTTCCTGTGGACCTCCTCCATTCTTTCAATTATCCCCCAACACCATTTACAATCTAATTTCCTCCTCATCTCTGTGTTGTAGTCTCCAACTTTAGTGGAAACTCTGTGCTCAGATATGTGGTCACATGACCACAGAACTCATCCACTCTCTCCATGTGCCATGAATACTTTCACCAGGCTCTCTCTGCTTTTCTCTTTTTACATCCTAAAACTCTAGCAGATACTCCCTACTAGAACAAATGCCATACCTACAGAAATACTTCCAGTCTCCATATTGGTGTAAGAATCCCTGTTCAACCATAGGCCACACAGATCAGAAGATCTGAGAACAAATAAATGTCAAGAAAAATCAACATTCCAATAATGAAAAACTGAGTAATCAGCACCTAGATCCACAATCAACTGAAAGGAATATAACTGGGCACAACCAACAACCACCAGAGCAAGATGTCACTACCTGATTGAAGTTTAAGTGAATTAATCCCTAATCCCAGCACTCGGGAGGCAGAGGAAGGCGGATCTCTGTGAGTTCGAAGCTGGGCTGGACCGACAGCCTCGAAAACAATACAGAGAAACCCTGTCTCAGTAAAACCAAAAAAAAGAATGCATCGAAAGTATAACTGAAATACTGGAGAAAATTAATAAATCCCTTATTGAAAGTCAAAAATCAAACAAATAAACAGCTAATGGAAATGAAAGAATCTGTTGAAGACCTGAAAATGAAAATAGAAGCAATTAAAATTAATGACAACTGAGGAAATCTGGAAATGAAAATCTAGGTAATCAAACAGAACCTACAGAGGCAAGCCTTACCAAAAGAATACAAGAAATATAACAACAAATTTCAGACTTTGCAGGTCCACATTATGATATGGATATTTAGATCAAAGAACATGTTAAATCTAAAATTTCCTGAAATGTGACATCCAGGATATCTGCAACAAATGAAAGCATCAAAATTAAGAATGATAAGAAAAGGAGAATAAATTCAGGTCCAAGTCTCAGAAAATACTTTCAAAAAATTCATAGTCAAATTTTACTAAAATAAAAAAGGACATAGAAGTACACAGTCAACAGAATCATAGAGGCTCACAGGGGACTGCACCATTTCTGATGGGGTGTCCTTCTTTATATATGTTTCCAGTAATGGTTGTCCAATGAGTCCGGAAGATAGGTGGCACTAGGAGATAAGGAGAATTCTGGGAACAGTAGGCAGAAGGAATCCACCAGAGACAGATGTGATGTAGCTGGTAAGGGAACAACAGGTCTGGACATTCTCCAGTTTGCCAATGCCATGGAAATACATACATATATAGAAATGTGTTAGGAACTAAATCAGAGCTAGCCAATAAGAAATTCTAGCAAACAGCAAACAGTTTAATAATTAATATATTATATGTGTGCTTATTTGGGGCTGAGAAGGGTAGCAATACCTGGAAGGACAAGAAAATTAAGCAACACGTGTCCTCTGTTATTGTTGTACACCATGGTGTTTTTTGTACAACTCCTAATAGTGGAAGTGGGTGAGTGTCTCCTACTCTCACCTGCTCTTGGAATGCCTTTCCTCCTACTAGTTTGCATTTAGCCTTGATAGGAGAGTTTGATTCTTGTCAAATTGTAATTCATTATGCAGTTTTTTGTTGATATCTTTGGATATATTATCTACGCTGAAGGAAAATGGAGGTGGAGAAGACCAGGTGGAGAGGGGAGCAATGGAGAGGACTGAGATGAGTGGAGGTAGGAGAAATTGCAGATGGGACATATTTTATGAGAGAATAATAAATTTAAAAGATAAAGAAAGGAATATTGGCACAGTGGGAGAAGATTGAACCAAGGCACTAAAGCTCATCAGGGAAACCAGCAAATCCTGTAGGTCTACCATGCACAGGTAGGGTATCATTCTCAACAGCCTTAGATAGCTCTATTCCTACAAATTGTCAGACATGTCTCTCCTTTACTATTTCTTATCCTTGTGATCAGCTTTCCTTGGCAGATCTCCCATTGTTTTTGTATCTCAACATCCTATTTTCTCAAAATACAACACTGGCTTCATCCTGACAGCTTCATGCAATCAACTCTCACAGTCCATTCACTGGTTTTCAAACTCTGCCAGATTCCAACAGTGTTGAACTGAAACCACAAGGGAAGAATCTATGACCTATAACTTTTGGACCAGTTTCCACTTTTCTCTTTATTCCATTCCTTCTCAAATACTTTGTTCCAACTTATTCCTTATGAAGTATGTATGGATGCGTATGCTGATATATGCAGACAACTCCTTTAATGTGTTGATTGTTGGTTTTATGTGAATGGTTGCAGGTCTGATGTAATAGAGAGCACTAAGGATTACATATTACTGATGCAGAGTGATACTCATTCTTGTATTTCAAAAAGCTCGATGAAATGTGCTTCATTAGGAGGCCTTATAGATGTCCAGGAATTGATTTCCAGGTGATTTCCATTTTGAACAGCAAACAGGGAATTGCATTAGTCTCCATCTATTAAGTGGATAAAATAATCTGATTCAAAGTAATTTGGGGAGAAATATTCATTTGATTCAAAACCTTAAGGCATACCCCTATCAAACAACATGTTCCCTCCATAGAATCCAAAGTCACATGTTTATCATAATATAAAATGTTTTCAAATTATGAAATCTTATAGCATTTAAAACTCCAACATTTAAATTGTCTACACTATCTTAAGTGTACATTATGTGAAAAAGGTAAGTAACTGCCCACTATTATCAAAAACGGAAGAACAAGGAATATCAACTAACCAATCACATTTAAGGCAATGAATTCAGGAATCTATGATCCTGTTTTTAATATTATTCTGGACCCTCATGGAATAGAAAAATTCCATGTTTCAGACTGTGCCATCCCTAGCACAAGGAGCTTTTCTAGCATGACTATATTATTCTACACATAGTTGTCCTTGGTTATCCTGTGGTTCCAGAATCTACCACAACTTCAGGTGTCCACTGCAAGGAGTGTTCTCTCAGGCCCTCTCTGAAGGTGTTTCAAATCTGTTACAGTCTTCAACACTCTATGAGCCCTTCAATCTTGTATTGCCACTCAAGACATTAAGGGAGAAAAATCCCTGCAATCTCCAAAACAGTCTGGGTTATAACCAGATAGCTAGCAAGGGCAATTTCTATTCCTTCACCCTAGTAAATGTTGTTCCACTATTAACATTCAACATGGTGTATTCATAGTCAAGAGCCAGAGAATGATAAATGTTGGTCCTTATTACATAATCCATTACCAATGACATGAACTGGAATGGTGCTATCATTTTTGGAAGGCGGAAAAATATTCTCATGTCAATGAACATGTCTCAGAAACATACCACAGAGAATGATATGATTTAGAAAAGCCCTCACAGTTGTGCCTGGAGAAGGGTCCCTTGACTGAATATATATCATATCTAGTTAAAAACCAATATTAAGCACCTCACAAAATTGATGTAATTTTCTGAGTATACAGAGAAAGCTTTCTTAATTTATTGATATCTCAAATACCAATGAGGCATGTTTGATGTCATACCTTTTGAGTATGGATTTACCTTTCCAGGAGGTAATCAGCCATTTTGTGAGGATTATAATGATAGAATTGTGAACCTCATATAGCAAAAGGCATAATGCAGAAGTGTTCTTTTTTTTAACTTTAAAAGTAGTTCACTGCAATTTGTTTATTTTGGAACTAACTTTTCATATGGTTATTCTGCATTTCTCATGAAAGTTAAAACTCCAAGTAGTGGCGAATAACCCCATCTGCAATGCAGCACAGATGACTACAGGTCCTGACTGTTGACAGTACCCATGAACTTCTACCTGCCAGACAAAGACTCGGCAGCTTAGCAACGGTGTCACAGATCTCCAGTTGTTATTACTACCCCGTAAATATCAACAGCACAGCTAAAAGCCCCCACGGAACTGAGCCACATGGAGAAACAGCCACAAGAGCTTGTGTGCATCAGAGTCAAAATACAGACTATTTATTCATTTCCTTCGACTAGTTGTTAGGCGTTGCTTTTGGAAAATGATCAATGAATTCCTTCTCAAGCGTTGGATATTGAAACCAGGGTCCGTCACCATGGGCACGCATCAGTCTTGGAACTTCAAACTCCTTTATCCATAATCCAGCCTTTTCAGATTCAATCTGGAGGATAGCCATGGTCTTCTCATATTTCTTTTTGGGAGAATTATAGAAAGTTCTGGCAATCAATCTTGATATTGGATGCTTGTAATACTCCCAGTGTTCTGGGATGTAGCCTTCTGGGATTTCTGCAAGTTCGGCTTCACCAATAAATATGTTTACCAGCGTTGTGCCAATTTCAACTGGAATCCCAGTCAACAAGATGTAGAATTTCAGTAACCTTAAAAAGCAATTGTCACAGAATGAAGAAGACTTGATGATGAACAGTCTCTTGCCATGGTCCCCACGTGTGAGAAGACTTCCGACCCCGAGTCTAGTGCCAGCATGCCGGCCAGACAGCGCTGTCCATGTGGCGACCGAAGCCCGCTGCAACAGGCTCATGGCCACCATGGCTACTCCTGGCAGCGGAGGAAGTCAATGCAGAAGTCTTCTGACCCCTGTTTTTACCTTATTAAATCAGAATCCCAGCCAAGTCTAAGAAGGAACTGACCTATGATCACATTGCCAAAGAGAAGGAGAGAAAGAGAAAGAGAGACAGAGACAAATAGATGTAGAAAGTGAGACATATACAAATAGAAACTCATACATAAATACAGAAAGTAGGGGACTCCCTAAGAACACATTAAAATATAACTTACAATGTTAACAAAACTGTCATATATCTTTCTATCAATTCTTCAGTGTGGTTCACCCTCACTAGATCACATTTACCAAAATACCTTCTTCCCTAATATGTGTACTACATCCATGATAACAATGTCTTTTTATTGATGTGCTTTCATGTGAGGCAAAACAGGTGATCTCTGTAAGTTCCAGGCCTAGCTAATCTGCTTCATATTGGGTTTCAGGCCACACAGGGTTAGAAATGACTGTCTCAAAACAGACTCACTCCAAAATTTTGTACTTAATAAACTTTAGAACTATGAAAATTGTTTAACAGATAAAGTACTCACCTTTCATCTATCCCTTTACTTTTTCATTCTAAATCAGTTGCTACACTACATCCCTGTAATCCAATGATTTTGATGACACATAAAATGCAGACAGAAGAAATTCTGCTAAGTCCATTTATGTGGCATAGCAACCTAGAGACCCTGTCTCCAACATGCTAACTATAAAGACAAACACCCAAAAGTGTTCTCTGATAGTTGCACACAAACCATGACACACATGCACACTTCCACACATGAAGAATCATATACATACAGACATATATATAAATAAATAATAAAATTGAAATAGGATGGTTTGGCACACACCCTTTATTTCAATACTTGGGCAACAGTGATGATCAAATTTCTGTGAATTTGGTGCCAACCTCATCTCCCTTGTGAGTTCAAGGACTGCAAACTATAAGAGAAACCCTGTCTCAAAATAAAATTTCAATTCTGATTATCATCGACTCATCCTGAAATGCTTTACCAAAATATACTGAAGTGTTCCAGTTTAATTTCAGAAGAGGTTCCGAGGTACAGGACAAATTTTTCTTAAAATCATTTTTGCTGTCTACCAGTGGTGGGTGTCAAATTATTTTCAGATATAAATATAGATGAGTATGGTAGCAGAAACTGTAAGATCTCCTTGAATTCAAGCCAATTTGCACTACATAGTGAACATAATAGTAAAACATTTTTCAATATCACATACACACACACAAATATAGTTGAATATAAGTTTGCCCTGTTGCTTGAGAAAAGGCCTCATAAGAAAGCTATAGCTAGCATGACATTCTGTATGTAGTTTAATGTATAATATATAATGAATATTTTAAAACACATTCTGGTAAACAGTTCATTCTATAGCATTAGCTCATTTTTCAAAGCATGACCATTTTCTATAGAAATTAAGCTTCCAAATAATTGTTTGCATATTTACTTAAATTACAAGAGAACTGAAAGTGGGAGACATTTTATACTGTTTATACTCCAAGGTGGTTTTTCTTCTACAAATTCATCCCATTAACTCAGAATCAATATTTTCTT
The DNA here is from genome assembly GCF_017639785.1 of Mesocricetus auratus. Taxonomy (NCBI): domain Eukaryota; kingdom Metazoa; phylum Chordata; class Mammalia; order Rodentia; family Cricetidae; genus Mesocricetus; species Mesocricetus auratus. The sequence continues at coordinate 3,171,449 of NW_024429215.1, read as the reverse complement.
GAACTTTTTTCTAATTCAGATATATTTTAGCTAGCTTATCCCTTAATTGAGGTATTTGCACATTTTGTTTAATGCTATATCTCCAAACCTGGAAGCAGAAACAATGCCTATTAAAGTAATTTTTCAGCTACCATTAATCCAGTGAATTTTTAAGAATGTTTTGGTAAATAGTTATAAATCTTCCAAGTATACTGTTGAAATTTTTTGTAATAACATTCTATTTTGAATTTTACCTGGATCAAAAAAATAAAACGTGGTTGTTGATAAATGATCATAATATTATTTATTGTGCTATCAACACATTGAGTTAAATACCTGTTATTTTATGTTGCATGAAATAAAGAATGACTATAATTGAATACTAGGTTTTCTATGAATATAACATGGTGAGCAAGTATGTGAGCCTATATGTGATATAATCATCTCTAAAGTAAATTTGGCAGTGATTTTCATAATTCCTCTCTAAAGGTTAATGAATCATGTAATGACCTAGTTAGGGTTTCTATATCTGTGAAGAGACACCATGTACATGGCTGATCTTTTAAAGAAAACACATTTAATTGGGGTGGCTTACATTTTCAGAGGTTTTATCAAGTATCATCAAGTTGTAACATGGTAGAATGCAGGCAGACTTGCTGCTGTAGAAGGTGCTGTTCATTGCACATCTTGACCCATTGGCAACTGCAAGAGGTCTGGGATATGGTTGATAGCTTGAGCATACATAAGATCTCAATATCCACCCACAAAGTGACACACTTGTTCCAACAAGGCCAAGTTTACAGCAACAAAGCCACAACTCCTAAGAGTACCATTCCCTATGAGCTTCTGCAGGCCAATTACATTCAGACTACCACAGGTCAATAAGCATTTAGGTTCACAAGAAGTATGACATTTCTTTCTGTGTGAGTAAAGAAGGAAATCATCCTACTGAGAAAGACTAAAAGTGTAAGTTTGTTTTTACATCAGAATTTATTAGACCATGAAATTTTTGATGGGGCGTACATAAGGCCCCATAACAGATTGCATGAAGTATTCAGCTTACATCTATCCCAATGTGGGAATAATGAAAATGTTGTTCCTTATCCTTGAATTGGATGGGGGTGGGGGAATAGGGAGGAACTTTTTAAATATCAGTTATATTTTTGAGATATCTATATTTTTGAGATACTTGTTTTAACAACTTTGGTTCCAATAACTTGTACATGTTAATCTTTTATTTTCCCATTTTTTCAGGTGCTTAAAGATAAGTCATACCATCATTACTCCCAAGGCATTCTGGTATATTTTTTGCTATTAATGGGCAAACATATATGTGAATCAGAAGCATAATTCTAATGAGCATAGTAAATAAACGTCTTTTAGACATGTAAAAATAGTAACACTACTACATCCAAAACTGTCACTGAAAAGCAGAACCCAGTGACATCACTCACTTACTTTTGCCTATGAGACACAGTCCTAGAACCAACCCTATGACATCAGTGTTCCTTACATTCCTTTGCTGGAAATTTTTATGTTTTCGTAAAGACAAAGCAGAATACTGCCTCAACTTAACCTTTGTAGGGTTTTTTTTTGGTTTTTATTCTGAATTAAACACATTGTTAAAGTGTACAGATTGCTTTAATTTAGGAGTTTATTTTTTATCTAATATCTCCCAATGTACTTGTTTTCTTTTCAGTAGCATTTAAAGCATGTCAAGTTAATAATGTATTATTTAATCTACTTCTGGCAGTCTTAATTACCCCTTTCTGCTTATTAAGCATATCTTGTAAGGATCCTCAGAATGTGTTAACATAAGTAATCTTCATCAAGAAAAAATCAGAAGTCAAATCTAGGGGTCAGAACCTGAAAGATCAGAGAATCACTTGAGCACCCACCAGTGACTCCTGACTCTTCCCTTCCTTTATCTAAAAAATGCAAAGTCCTGTATCAGCCCCACCTTACAACTTCCAGTCTCCCATCTTCCCACAGTCCTCCAAATGTCTATGGTATTCTTTGGTCAGCTAATGGCTAGCTCAGCTGTCTGATGTCCAGCAAGCTGAGCTTATTTTCAAAATATGATCAAAATACCACACAACACCCAGAAACTTCTCATCTACTTCAAACTTTTGCTACTTCCATTCGCTATATGAAGGTCTCCTTGGCAGGTGTCTCATGGCTTGGATGTCTCAGCATCCTGTGGTCTCAAAGGCAACCCAGCTGCATCTTCACTGCTTCATGCAATGAACTCTCACAATCTCTTCACTGGAGCACTGGCTGTCTCAAACACAGATGTGTGCAATAGTGAAGAACTGACCACAGAAGAGGAATCCTTCATCTTTACAATTTGCATCTTCCTTTTTTCCATAATCAGTAAAACATTCTGCCATGATTTGATGGAACCTACCAAGATTGGAAGAAATTTTCTATTTTTTTATAATGTTGCTTTTGAGACAAGAATTATTTTGTGTACTCCTTCCATAAGTTAAGTGCTTAGCTGAATAGAGACTAACAATTGTGTCACCTTCCCAGGCTTCAAATGCAGAGGAAGGCCTTTTATTTTATGGTGTTAAAAACCTTGAAAATTGCTGTCTATTTCCTTTACTAGACTGCCATCTGAAACTACTGAATGTTCTTTTTCTTAACAAAACTGAGACTTTTCATTCCCTCCTATTTGTGTCCCTTTCACTGTAGACCTGAAGGAGTCAACAGTAATAACCATCCAACAAAAGCAATATTTTGTCTAAGACATCAGCCCATTACTGTGAAACTCAGCCTTATTCACTTTCTTGTGACATGTAAAAATTTAGAAAGATTTGGGACAAAAATATCACACAAATGAACTCTAGATGAATTTTTCACAAAATCATCTAAGTACCTGTACTTACTTACCAGGCCAAGATCACCTAATACAATCAAACAGGAATGAAGTCAGGCTTGTCCTAAAGGGACACAGAAAGACAAGGATATGACTTTTTTATTGAGAGTAATCAAACCTTTTATATTTTCATCAGAAACAGATGATAGTGGCAATTTCCAGGATCAATACGGTTGTAGTTTACAGGATAACATGAAAATTGCAAGCCATACAGATTATACAAGATTAATATCCAAGAACAATTTTCTTGTTAAGCTCACACACTTAGCCAGACGTTGGTGGCACACGCCTTTAATCCCAGCACTCGGGAGGGAGAGGCAGGTGGATCTCTGTGAGTTTGAGGCCAGGCTGGACCGATAGCCTCCAAAACAATACAGAGAAACCCTGTCTCATAAAAACCAAAAAAAGGAAAAAAAAATGCTCACACACTTGCTTGACTACCATGAGAACAAATGGTGAAATACAAATTAGCCTGAATGCTTCACTACCTGATGGAGGGCATCATTTCATCAGCAATTGGAAGGCACATTGTTTCCCAGCAGCCATGAACTTCAGCCTGAATATCCTATGACACATGTGTCTCAAGGCAGGTAGGACAGGAAAACTCCTTGGTGGCCTGCACAGCCTTTTACCCACTAAAATCCTGACCCTGACCTTCAGTGTCTGCCATTACTTTCAACATTCCCATCTTTCATATCCTACAACAACTGCTACTGGAAAAGTTTTATGGCTTTTGCCATTTAAAGTCTTGATATTTTCAACATTCTTCCAAAAGTCAACATTCCCATGTCCATTACAGCAAAAAAAAAAAAAACTCTTTTTAAGTACCACTTTTTGTTCTAACATTCTTCTCTCTTGCTTTGATTAAATTATCTCAGTAAGCCAGGCTGGACCAACAGCCTCCAAAACAATACAGAGAGATCCTGTCTCATAAAACCAGAAAAAAAATTATCTCAGTAAAATTTACTCAGGTAGTAAACTGATTTCCTTGTTACATCTTTGTCAGTGTCTATCATTGTGGGTGCTTAGGAGAAAAACTCAAGATAATGACTGAATGTAAAACATGTGGAACCATTATTTCTTGATTTGCTCTTTTGCTTTGTCACTGTCTTTTCCTCAGCTAGCTCTCTTTACCAGCCCGGCGCACTTGCTCTGAGACATTGCCAACTCAAGCGGAAGTCTTCCTCCCACATCAATCATCAGTCAACACAATCTTTTTTCAGGCAGAAATCAGACATTCTGATCTAAGAACACCACTGATGTTCACTCAGGTGACTCTGGGTTTTGTAATGTCAATGCCTGAGGCTAATTAGTAGGCAGAGACATTAGCATGAGGTATTAAAAATCCAAAGCCAGTGTATTAATCACATCAATCACATAAGCAGCAAAGACTCAAACATGAAGATAGCAGCAACTGAAAAACACAGATATGCCAGGAAATGGGAAGAGGCAAGCATCTATGATAAAGAAGAAACCAACTGAAACTCTCTCCACAGCAACTTCTCCCCCCCCCAAAAAAACACAACCCGTAGGAACTGATAACATAAGAAATTTTATGAAGACAAATTGGTGAAGGTCCATCATTTTCAAGAAAATGATATAATTTGATTACATTTATATAAAAGCAGAACATAGGTTCGCATAACATGAGGTCAATACTGGGACAAAGAAACAACAACCAAAAATGAGCAAAATATTTTTGAAACAATAAAGGGGTTGGTGAGAAGAAGTCAAGAAATAAGGCAGGAAAAATAAATTCAACTTGTAATCAAAAGACCAAAGAAAACTTCAGAAACGAAAACTGTGATCCTGACCAATGTTACCAGCTCCCTATAATTCTATGTATAAGAAACTAAATAGACACAGACTTGCCAACTTTCCTCAAATTTTCTCCAAGTGATCTTGTACTGTTGCTTCTGACCCTCGAGCTACTGATATTTCTCCAAAGAAAGAAGCCCCATGCTCTAGAGCTCTCCCGAGAAATAGAGGTGATCTCTTGCTATGGATCAGCAGCAACTAGTAACTCCTTGTTTCAGGTAAATGCAGCCCCACTGATGCTCAATGACAAAACAACATAGACAAATTATTTAAAATCTGTGTCCTGCCACATAGATTATAGCATAAAACATGGATTCTGCCCTATCTACCTGCCCAACACCAGACACACCTGAGAAATCTCTGCACATCAGAAACTCCTATTCTCTCCTGGAACTGAACTTCACTGAATCACACCATTGTGGTTTGTTGCACTACCAAGTTCCAAACATTGTAATCATGTATTGGTGAAAGATGATCCACATCACCATTTTCCCACAAGTTCAAGAACTATTTGCGATATTTATAATACAAACCTGTAATGGAATGCAATATTCAGACCTAGAGACCAGACCTTCTGTTTTCTCATCTGTCTTCCCATTGCAACCAAAATGAGTGACTATATGTGAACACTAGACAGAGATACTGCAAGAATTTTATCCTTCCATGCCAGGGCTACAGAGTCTCCCATTACCCAGTAAATCCATACTGGGAGGCACAGAGAACAAAAGTCACTGCCTAGGTCACCATAGAGCCCAACAATACTACAGTCTGATTCATGGTTCATTCAAGTCCCAGCTGAGTTGAAAGATTACTGAGTGGTGGTGGCACATGCCTTTAATCACAGCACTTGAGAGGCAGAGGCAGTCAGAACTCAATGAGCTCCAGACCAGTCTGGTCTACATGGTTATTTCTAGGGCACCCATGACTATTACACAGGGAATCCTTGTCTTGAAAAACAAACAAATAGTAGCTAACTAAATACATAAATGAAATGATAGTTCAACAGACTGGCTCTGACGTGATACACTCACCATGGTATAACTTATAATCTTTCCTAAAACTCATTTCAGCAAAGACAGAAGAGAACCATGGAAAGAACCCCAAAATTACCTACCAGTAGTATTCCTGACTGCTAACCATTCTCAGAACCCCATATCGGCTAGGGTCACCCTGCTAGACTCACATTAACATTTTCCCTCCTGGGTGATCAGAGATCAGATGACTCAGACAACACAGTAGACAGAGCCAAAGTCAGGAAAGCTCGTATTTTAGTGGAGATTCCTCCTCTTTTGTACAGCACTTCCTGTTCCTCATCCAAACACATGGTCCTTTGTATGCACATTCCATTACACACACTCAATGTCCAGTGCAGCAAACCCATTGCCACAGAGCTGTGAAATTCTGCAACCAAACACAGGCCACATTTGCAGAGTAACTGTTATTACACTGTAACTGAGTTAAAGAAAAACAGGCCAGGAGTTAGAAAACAATGGGCTAATGAGAGGGCTTGGAGTCAGAAAAGACAATGTGAATATAATGCATTTATAATTTCAAAAATTATTTTGAAAAGTTGAAACACGCTTTATGGTCATGTGCTCCAGAGACTAGAGTCTTGCATTATAGCAAATTAAGGGTTTCTCATACTTTTTTTCCTAAGATAAACACAATAATCCAGAAAAATACCAGTACTTAGAAGTGGACTCCAGCAGTTAAGTAAAATACAATCACATAGCAAGGATATTTCTAAATCTTTTCTTAAGTACACCATTGACAGGAAACAACAGATCATTCTTCAGAGACAGGGTCCTGAGTTGAAGGTCATAGAGGATATGAAAGATAGGACAAGAAGAAGGTAGAAAAGGTAAATACTAGTTTGGAGAGGTATTGCAGAGGATATGCCCCAGACCAACTAAGATTCATAAGAAGAATTGCATCTTTTATACTACTTAAATGTGGTGGGAGGATGGAAGCAGTTGGGGGAATTAAATTAAGTCATCAAAAGCTATCATATAATGGGAGAAATTCAGAAGGAGTCTATTCAAACAATGCCACACAGGGGAAATGGGGTATCTCAAGAACATTAATGACTAAAAACACAGTGGCCTTAGGACAAACACCATTCGCTTCATATGGTGGGAAGAGTTGGGTTCTCAAGATGTGAAGTCAGCCTTCCAAAAGTCCCTGGCCCAAGACCATTACCAGCTCTCCCTCACATAATGCAGGTTTTAGAGTAGGAACTATGTTTTATGTCAATACAGCAGGCCCTTAGGGAAATCCCCCAGGTCCTAGGACCCAGGCTGTCACTAACTCTCCCAAAAATGTTCCTCCTCCCAGCCTAAGGCTTTTAGTAAAAGCCTGAATTGATGAGGTAAGTTCTTAACACAAAAGTGTTTTATTTTCAAATAATTGTCACCTGGTGTCATATTGCCCACCTGGCAAAACAATGCTTTTCTCAACAACAACAACAACAACAACAAAAACAACTAGAAGTTTAAGAAACACCAGATTTTAAGGTTTGTTTTGACCATGTAGTGCCTCCTTGAGCAACCTGTTACAGGCCTGTTCTTTGATATGGGGATATGCCTAGTGGGTGTTTGCAAATCAGTGGTGGTTTCTTTGTAATGGTTTGGAGTCACATGTTACCATCCTGGTGCACAAATGCGTATCCTAGCATCTACACATGGCTGGTTAGCACACACGTGTCTGTTGCAGCTGAGCCATGAGCAAGTCTAATGTATTCAGCGAAAGCCTGGAGATTTAAATGAAAGACAAGACTTCTGTCCCTTTGTGATAAGTGTGTGTGTGTGTGTGTGTGTCTGTCTGTCTGTCTGTCTGTCTGACTGACTTTTTATTGCAATGGGGGAGCAGCCTTATATATAGACTTACAGCACAGTGGAAAACCCCTAGGTGGAAGAGTTCACGTTTTCATAATTAGAGGTTGATGCCAGTGGGACAAGGCTGGGGCTGTAATCCAGGACTAGAAAACAGGATGCACCTGTGGGAATTGGCTGAAATGAAGATCACAGAGACACTGTGAGTGCTGGGGGCTAACACTTATCTTCTGGATGTTTCAGAGGCAGTCCTCCCTCAGCTCAGTTGTATTTAGGGAGACAGATTGTCTCCTAAGCATTGGTAAATTTTTTTTGGTTTTTCGAGACAGGGTTTCTCTGTGGCATTGGAGGCTGTCCTGGAACTAGCTTTTGTAGGCCTGGCTGGCCTCGAACTCACAGACATCCGCCTGCCTCTGCCTCCCAAGTGCTGAGATTAAAGGCGTGCGCCACCAATGCCCGGTGCATTGGTAAATTCTTTATGTCACCAATTCTACTCTTCTACATTAAGGCATAATAGGTACTGTTTCCCAACACATGAGATGACTCTAGACAACCTGCACAAAAATAGGTATAGGTGGAGATTACATGTAAATATTAAATACAAAGTGTTGAATGTCAAGAAAATGCTAGAAAAGTTAGGCGCCTGTGCCTTAGGCAAGCTGTTTCCACATATACATCAAGAATGTTGAACTTGACTAGAAAGTTGTTTCTGCACACATCTCCCTGCTCCCAATGCTTTGACCAAATTAAGCCCATAACGTAAAGATATTGAGAGACCTCCCTGTAGGTTGAAGAATTTACAAGGACTGCATAGGACTTCACAGGTCTGACCACAGTTTTTCACGCAGATACAGGGAGGACCCACCACACTGTATTCCACAACTCCCCATCTGTTCCTCCCCATCTGCAGACAGCATCCCCTAGCTCACCATGTTGTGGTTTCCCAGATAACTGAAGCTCTCAGATCAGCTCCCTGCTGCAGCAACTGCACCAGAGCACATAAAACCACTGGCTCCTCTTCAAAGCCAAGCCTGAAGCCTGGTGCCAGGAAGAGCCCTGCACCACTTCTGACTGGAAGCTTACATGGAGGGCCTGATTGGATAGTGATGACTGAGTGACAAGAGCACCTCCCACAGGATTAGAGTGTGCTTAAAGACACAGTAAAGGAAAAGATCTTTTCCAGATCTGCAAAGATATGTATTTAATAGCACTGGCCCCTGGCTCGGGTTGCAGACCTGCTATCTTCCTGGTCTCCATAGGAACTTCCCCTTGTCCTCAGAGATACAACTGAATAGTTTGTACCTCACTGAGGATGCAGCAATCCAATTCAGACCACATCAAACTGAAGAGAAAAAGCTCACATTTAATGGATACAGTCCTCCTGGATGGCCTTCCAGGCCACCAGAAAGGAGATGGGAATGGGAGACCTAAAAAAAGAAAACATGAGTCAGCTCTCTGGGGACTGTTTAAGTATCCTGTGGGAGTATCAGTGAGAATCTCTAGTGAAGGGTCATTGTTTGTCATTATTTTGCTTTCTGAGATGAAGCAGGATTTGGAAGAAGATGGGGGAGGGGGACTTGGATGGAATCTCTACCATAGTACTTCAGACTCTTTGGGTATATGGAATCCAGTGGTTAGAATGAAGCTTCCACCATAACAATAATGTGAGTAGCTAGCTTTTACAGTCCACCATACTAGTGATGGGCCAAAACTTAAAATGAATAAAAGTGTAAAAACTTGGGCTCTCAACCTATGAAGATAAAGGCAACTTCTAATGGTAAGGCAAATTTAACTCCTTAAATTTCCATGGAGTGCCATGGCTGGCATCTGAGCACCTGCTCTCAGAGAAGGGGAGGTAATTGTCCACCACTCCTATTAACATTCCTTTGCTAATTGCTGGTCCTAAAGGTCCCATGCCAGTTGTAACAGTCCCCTGTGCAAGGTTAAGTCAGTACGCTGGCCTGCCCTGTTACCTGGCAGAAGGCACTCAGGCAGCACTCTGGCCAGCCCAGAGTTCCATGAGAAGCAGTCCTCACGCAGGTGCAAAGGACCCCTTTAATGCAGAGACCCCTGCACACTTAAGCTCTCTCTCTTTCATCCCCCCTCTCATCTTCCCTTACTCTCAACCTCTCCCTCATCCTCTCTCATCTCTCCTTACTCTCATCATCCTTCTCCTCTTCTCTCTTACCTTACTGTCTCTCTTATGTCTGTCTCCCCCCTTTTGGTCTGGCTATAGTAAACTATGATTAATATGCTCTCCATGGATTGTGCTCCAAATATCGTGCCTGTCTTTATTCCCTAATTAAAAACAGCCTGGCCCAGGGGATAACTGAAAGACCCAGTGACCCCCCCCTGTAACCCTGCCAGCTCATGACTTATCTTACTCAAATGTATCTTGCTTAAAACATACAGTTGCTACTTTACACTGTACTTTGTATAACATTATGTAAACATGGAAAGTGAAATTTGTGGCCTAAGTGAAAGTCTCCCTTGATCAGGCAAATCCTTAACAAAACAGTGTTTTAATCTTCAAATAACTGTCACCTGGTATACTATTGCCCATCTGGCAAAAGTACATATTCCTCAAAAAAAAAACCTGGAACTTTATGGCCCACCAGGCCATAAGGTTGCTTGTGACCCTGTAATGCCTCCTTGAGAAGCTTGGTACAGGCCTGCTTTTTTGAGATGGGGATGGACCTAGAGCCTGTTTTCAAGTCAGGGGTAGGTCATATGTAATGGTTTGGAGACAAATGTCTAGAAAATCATGGGAACAAATGTGTATTCTCCCATATTCTTCTCTTACAGGCTTATATATACTTATCTTTGGATGTTTTAGAGGGAGCTCTCCCTCAGCTGAATTCTATTTTGTGAGACTTAATCTCCTAAACAACTGTAATTCCTTTGTATTACCACATTTACTCTTCTACATCACAGCTTATTAGTCAAGTGTTATCCATGAGATGCCTTTTATAATCTCTACATAATTAACAATAAATGCATCTTACATGTAAATTGTAAATATACTATTATTTACTATTAGTACTGAACTCCTAGAAGGTACTGAAGAGACAAGTACTCTTCAAGTTTGGTGACGTGCTTTCCATGGGTGCACCAAAAGTGTGCTGGATTTGACTAGAAAAGTTTCTACACACAACTCCCTACTCCAAATGCTCAGAACAGACTCAGCCCACAGAGCAAAGGTATTGAGAGACCTGCCCCTGGATCCAGGGTATTTCAAGGAGTGCATTGAACATCACAGGACAGGGAGTGTGGCTGCAGCCTCCCACCCTGACCAGGGAATACCCAACACACCAGATTCAGCACCTCACCATCTGCCACACCTCATCTGGGGACAGCAGCCCCTTGCTCACCATGTTTTTGTTTTCCAGCTCAAATCACAGCACACTAGCACTAGTTTCTCTTCAAGACAGAAGCCATCATCCAGAAAGCCCTGCACCACTTCTAACAGGCAGGTTTCCTAGGGCCCTGATTGGCTAGTAAGGACTCAGTGATTAGCTCACCTCCCATAGGGTTACTATGTGCATAATGACACAGTACAATAGTTGCTGACCCCTGCCTTCTACCTCAGAAAATGACCCTATATAGGTCACCAGAGATCTATGTTTCCACAGCATTTGCTCCTGGCTCCAATAGCAAACTCTGCTATTTTCCTGAACTCCATAGGCATTCCCCTATCCTCCTCCTGGACACAATGTGGTAGATGCTTGCACAGCCTCCTATAATTAGTATGTGGATGTAGTGATTCTCTGTGAGAAAGCTGGAAGATTTTCGAGAATATTTACTAAATGTATGATGGAAATAATGCTACCTGAAAAGGAGGTCTAAGATATTTTATTGAATATAGAAATTGCTTACTGAGAAGAGCGACAATGCCCTTGCAGTGACCAGGATCCAAGAGAAAGAAGTTTGCTTTCCCTTTTCCTTTTATCTCCTACCTGTCCCATGAACCCCTCTTGAGTATGTGATCTTTCCCTTACAATTACCCTTTTAGTCTAAATAAGAGATTTAAACTTGATGCAAAGCTCAAACATATACAGCATGTATACATAGAAGGTGATAAGCAAATTAGAATCTATTTATATCCTAAACTAAGCCTATCTATTCCATCTGAATCCTAAACGTATTGGAAAGAGATGCCAAGTCTGAACACCTCCTTCTAATAGCAACCCTAAATAATTTAAAACTAACATTAATATGTGTAACTATACTGCAATATTACAGTAGGGAAAGAGGTCATAGTATTCTCAAGATTACTTCCTGCTGAAATGGCATGATGAGAATCCTGTGGCAAACTGTAAGAAGAAAATGTTAGGGTAACAAGAGTCTTAAGTAGATTAAATAGTCTCTGTTTGCCAGGAGATGCTTGATTGAACTTCTTGACAGACGTTCTAATATTGATTGAAGCTCTTGTCTGGAGCTGCAGCCAGCTTGTAGCAGGTGTACCATATCCATTCATTGGTCAAGAGTTGTGCCGAGTGATGTAGTTCCAAACTGGTTTCAGGGTGGTACTAGTCAGGTGGATCCAATGATGTGGGGCAGTTCAGATGCATCCAGTCCAACCAGGTGGAGTTGATGAACTAGGACCCCATTTCCTTTCCAAAGTGTTTGAACATTGCTGTCAGGAAATTCCTTGCTCTCTGGAAAACTCAAACATTAATGTTAACAGAGAAATTTTATGCATACTGGGAAAGCCAACAATAAGGAAGACAGCAAACATGAGGGAGATTAGACTTTCAGAAAAGGAACTGAGTATAAAGAGACCACAGTCCCTAGTTTTGTTTCCTTCTGTCTTATATCAATGGCTCTTTCATGTAACACAGAAATTCTGAATCTTATTTTAACAATATGCTTGGATTTACATGAGGAGAGCCAATCCAACTCCAAAACCTGCTTCAGTTAAATGAGTTGGGACTAAAAGGATTAGCAAGCAAGTTGAAATGTATATTAAAACAACAAGATGGAGTGTGTTAGACATTGCTGAACATATGTGAATCCTAGCATCCTAATCTCTAAGAGGCCTGGTAAGCACATACTTATCTGTAGGTGTTTTAGAGGCAGACCTCCCTCAACTAAATTCTACTTTGCGAGACTTACTATCTCCTAAGCAGTTGTAAATCCTTTGTACTACCAATTTTATTCTTCTACATCACAGCTTAGTTTTGTGTGCAAGTCAATACTTGGGATACTTTTTAAAACCTCCACAAAATTAACATTAAATGAACCTTATATGTAAAGTTTTGAAAGACCCCGAATTTATAGAAATAAAATATAAGCTTAAACAGGGAGGGCACCCCACTAGAGAACTTGGGAAGTGAACAAAGGACCCCATCCCAGGAACCAGCCATACCACAGAATTGAATATATGGTTTAGAGACCTTAATTGCAGAAGGGCTGTAAATCGCCACAGAATGGAATGTATGGTTTAGCATCCTTAATTGCAGAAGGACTGTAAATCCACAAAAAGCCAATTATGGGCTGCCATCTGTGAAGAACTGACCAGGGCAAACAAGACTAGTGGGAAACAAGGAGATAACACTATTTACTTAGGGAGAGATAATTAACTCATGCCAAGGTTTGAGGAATTTACAATATGAAGGACATCTACTTCCCCGGGACAGGAGTCACGTACCCCCTTCCCCCGTCACGAGATAAGGACCCCTCCCAAAGGCTTGTGGTTTTTGTCTTTAAAAGCTGATTGTAACTGAACCTTGGGACCAATCGGTCTAAAAGCTGACCGAGAGGCCCATCTGCAATGCCTAATTAAAGCCTCTTGCGTGTTGCATCAACTGGCGTGTGGACTCTTGATTCTTGGGGTGACGAATCCAGCCTGGGGACCCCTCCTCAATTTGGGGTACCCCAACAGTTTAAATGCAAAGTGGTGAACCTCTAGAAGGTACTGAAGAAACCAGGCCTCTCCAAGTTTAACGAACTGCTTTTCAAGCATGAACCAAAAGCAAGTTAAGTTGACTATAAAGTTGCTTCTACACAAAGCTTCCTGCTCCCAATGCTCACAGCAGACTCAGACCACAGAGCAAAGTTATTGAGATGCCTGAATCTGGGTCCAGGGCATTTCAAGGACTGCATGGGACCTCACAGGACAGAGATTCTGGCTGCAGCTTCCTACACTGATCCAGGGAATGCCTACCACACCGGCAACAGCACTTCACCTTCTGTCGCTCTCCATCTGGGGACAGCAGCCCCTCACTCACCATGCTGTGGTTAAAGCTTGCTTTTAAGCACAGCACACAAAACAATCGGTGCTGGTTTCTCTTCAAAGCCAAGCCTGAAGCCAGGGGCCTTCTTAATGGCAGTTCACCTAGGGTCCTGATTGGCTAGTGAGGCCTGAGTGACAAGTACACCTCCCATAGGTTTACAGTGTTCTTGAGACACAGCATAATTGTTCCTGATGCAGCCTTCCATCTCAGACAATGACCTTTTCTAGATCAGCAGAGATCTGCATTTCTATAGCACTCGGCCCTGGATCCAGTAGCAGACCCTGCTATCTTCCTGCACTCCACAGGCATTTCCCCTTCCTCCTCCTGGACACAATGTGACTAGCTAGTTTGCACAGGCCTCTATATTTACTACGTGGATGGAGTGATTCTTTGTCAAAAGCTAGAAGGGAGCCCAGAATAATATCTACTGAATAGAAATTTAAGTACACAAAAATGTGGTTTTACATTGAGGTCAGGTGAATTGAAGGTGCTTTTTATATGGTTGTCACAGGAACTTCAGACAATCTGGAACGATATATGAACCAGATCACAAAAAAGATAATAGGCCTGTTTCCCTTCAGAAGGCTGGATGATGGCTCCATTGCAGAAGAAATTTTATTTGTGAAATTCAGAGCAGACTCTCTGAAAATGCATAATAAAAAAGAAGTAGTCTTCATGGAAAGTTGAATATATAGAGACTAAGGTAGCTAGGAAGATTGTGTTTCTCACCACTATTGTTAGACAGCACATCTCCCTCAGTGAGCAGGTTAAAAAAATACCAAACAAAAAATGACTAATTAGTTCAAGGTTTCCAACATGAAGAGGAATGGTAGACTGGATCTCAAGGTATATGTAGAAAGTGGATTTATTAGAGTGTCTCACAGCTGTAGTCCAGTTAGCCCAACCATGTCTACCTACCAATAGAAATGAACTTCATTATTCATGGTTCTCTACATGAACTGGACTGGCAAAATGAATCTCTCCATGAATGTAGAAGGTGGATTAATTTGAATGTCTCAAAACTGTGGTCCAGGTAATCCAACAATGGCTGCCTACCAAAGGAAATTTGAAGAGTCCAGTAGTTGTTTAGTTTATCAGGCTGGATGTATCATCTGTTCTTCATTATACACCAAAATTCCAAAGAAGTAGGCTCTAATGCTAGGAAAGGAATGAGCTTGGTATCCAGAGATAGAATGAAAAGTCACAGAGAGAAAGATTCCTCCTTCAATATCCTTTACATATGCAGGCTACCACCAGGTGATGCCATCCATACTAAACTTTTATCCTGCTCTTTCCTTATGAGATTTGTTTTGTTTTCTTTTGGTGTTTTCAACACAGCTTTTGCCTGTTTAGTCCTGGAACACATTCTGTGGACCTGGGTGGCCTCAAACTTAAAAATCCAACTGGCTCTGCCTCCTGAGCATGTGCACTGCCACCAAGCAGTTAAATGTGAATCCCGTCACCTTTTTACATGTAGGGTTTCTCTGTGTGTCTTTGCCTGTCCTGGAACTCATTCTGCCACTCTGACCTGCAGCTCACAGAGATCTGTCAGCCTCTGCAGGAACTGGAGAAGTGAGGTTGAGCAGCAATGTTAAAATGCTGGAACTTACTTAACCTCAAATGGCCACCATGTCTTCCATGCCATTATTTCAAAAGATAGCTTCATGTGCTATGGATATCTGTATAAGAAATTATTTGCCTCATCCGCTCATGAAGCCTGTGTCTGAGAATGTGTGGAGGATGTCAGGATTACTAACACAGAGACCCATTGGTGGTGAAAGAAGGCTTCTAGAAGGCTTCCAGAAGGCCCCAAGAAAAGCTCCACATTATTCTTCCCCTGGCTGGTTATATGCCCTAACACCAGATGCAGCAGTGGGGGCTCAGGAAGAGGCATTTAGTCATTGGAAAGGTCCAGTGTTCCTGTGGGCGAGCCCTTTTGAAAACATCAGGAATTTATTGTACTGGTAAACATGCTTTTACAGACACTGGATTGTTTTTTGGTAAACATGTTTTCTACCAGTTACAACTGCCTGCTCCCAGGCTGATGGGGAAGTGGGTCTCTGGCCAAGGTCTGTTGTTCCCACAATTCCCCCTTTTTTATTTTCTAATGTGGCACTCCTGTCTTATGTCAAGTAGGGTCACCCTCCTGACCTGTCTTTGTGGGACCTGATGAGCTCTGTCTTAGGCAGGAGGTCTCCATCCCACAGGTTGCCCATCATCTTGAATCATCTGTAACCACAATTCATGGCTACCGGGATTGCCATGGGCTAAATTGAACAATACTTGGTGATGGATCTGTTGCCTGTGGAACAAGGCATGTTTGAACTCAGCATAAAGCCAGAATGACTACTACCACTGTCACCACTCCCAGTACCACCATTGACATAGCACCTCCCCATTGGCATTCCCATCCCCTGATCTTGGCCATAGCATTCTACCAGCCTTCCTCTGTTACAAGGGTAACCCGCATGTGGTTTACAGTTAAAATTTGATGGTCAAAACAGTGATAAAGTTTACAATCATTCCAAGATCCACTCAGGAGAACATTTAGAAAGTGCACTTGCACAGATACATTAAATATACTCATTGATGTTACGCATGATAAAAAAATATGAACAAGAGGCTTGTTGCACTATCCACAGAGCATCAATTTTTTCCTGAGTGATGCAGTTTGTTGATTTAATGTTAGGAGCCTCAGCTGAATATAAGAATTGAGCACATTCTCAGTGGCCAGCACTTTGCTAACTCTACCAGCAAGGCTGTTAACAGTCTCTGCTTTGGTGGAAGTTTGGGCAATGGCAATTCTGGCCACGGCAGCCAGATATGGCAATGGCTGCAACAACAGCGGCCATGATGACAAAGTCTCCTTTTTGTCACATTAGGACAAGTTGCATTTCTCCAGAAAATTACACTGGCATAGGCATGATTCCAGAAGCAGGAACCACCAAGGCTGATATTTCAAGTGTCTGTGTCCTGTTCAAATACTGAAAAGGGGCTTTTGCCACTCAACACAGTCCATATCAGTGTCCAATTGTTTTAAATGGGTCCTTTCTTCCCCGAAAGGAAAAAACTGGCAAAATGAATTCTGTTGTTTCAAGGTGTGTCAAGGGCAGACTGCTAATCTCCAGTTCTCTGTTGGCTTCAGGATGAAAACTCACGGGTCTGGGAGGTTGATGCAATAGGCCTGTTGTGAAACTGGAAATTTCAAACTGACTATTTCCTTTCTTTCTTGAACTGTAGATTTGATGACATCAAGGGTCAGGAACACTGATTTAGGAGATCTCACTCAAACTGGCTTGGACAGGCTCCCACAATGTCAGATCCATGTTTTCTCTGCTCTATGCATCTCACCAAATATTCTGACAGCCATCGAGCTTTATTCTTTTGCTGCAAGAAAACATAAACATGCCCTCGACCCCAAATTAGGGCAGAATTGGGTCTTTTCCACTGTCTAGTGTATGGATATCTACACTTGACCTGAGCAAAAGTCACTCAAGTTCCATCATGCCAGAATCTGTCTGCAGCAGTTTGCTCACTGGCATCCACATTTCAAAAATTTTTAAGTGAGGAGTGTATTTTTTTTGTTTGTTTTTTCGAGACAGGGTTTCTCTGTGGCTTTGGAGGCTGTCCTGGAACTCCCTTGGTAGTCTAGGCTGGTCTCGAACTCACAGAGATCCGCCTGCCTCTGCCTCCCGAGAGCTGGGATTAAAGGCATGCGCCACCAACGCCCGGCGAGGAGTGTGTTTTTAATGAATCATGTGGGGACTGGGAAATTACTCCCCATTTTTTATTTTCTAAAATTTTATTTGAAGATCTGTTGATGCTGGACTATAACAGTAGAAGGATTTGTCTACCTCCTTAGTTAACTTTCTAGGTGAATTGGGATCACTATCTAAATTACTAGTAGATGCCATTTAAAAAGGACATAACCATTAATTATTTTCCAAAAACTTCTGAGAGTCATTTAATGTTTATAAACTCTATTATGTCCCAAATAACTTTTGAAAATTATTTAAAATCTGTGAGCAGTCTTTTCCAATCCAACTGGTAGCTCTCACTAGCTGACAAGGCCTTATTTGTATCTGAGCTGATAAGGCCTAATTTGTATCTGAGCTGACAAGGCCTAATTTGCATCTACAGAGACACCTTTGGGGGTGGGGCCTGACAAAGTGGCAGTTTTTTGAAACTTTTTTTTAATTGACTGTCTCTGCAGGCTTAAATCTTTTAACTTTTCTGTTAAGACATTAACCGAATGGCTAGGTGTTCCTTTTGGCTATAGCTAAAGCAATTTAGGTAGCTTTTTTACTATATTCAAAATGATTTAAGCATCCTTTTAATCATATCCAAGGCAACTGGAATAGTTGCTTTCATCAACATTCACACATTTACATTTCATATTCCATACATATTGGCGTGGTCACACCTATACACATTGACCATGTATATATCTTTTTTAATTTCTTCTTTTGTCTATATTATGAATAGTTTGTTGAAATGAAACATCCTTAATTGAAGTCTCTTGTAACACAGCAACTATAGCCAATCCTTGAATATCCAGAATCTGAACAATCCAAATTTATCTATGTTGTCTCTTTTCTGTAAGATCTTAAAACAGTTTCTGACTGTCTGTATTAAGAGCATTTTCTATATATTTGCCTGGGTGTTAGCCATGGCAGCAGCTCTCAAGGCTGTGAGTTTGCTATGGTCCAGCTCTGACCTTCCTTGTCCCTTGCCTTTGGGCCTTTGCTGACCTACTGTAGGTTATCTGTGGCCATTTTTCTCTCCTGCACCCTGGACTTTTTAAGTTTCTGCCAGTCTGACATCTGAACAAACCTTTAATAGACTCATTTGTGCAGACTTCCTTTCCACAAGGTCTTAGCATGGCCTAGCATGCTGCATTAGCATTCTCACAGGCTACTTGTCTCAATCGAAAGGTTAACACCTGTATCTCCCCTTATTTTGGATGATGCTTGTAGTTGCCTAAAGACAAAATTTGAAATAACTCCTTTGGTCCTTGCCTGCTCTTTCCAAAACTTCCAGCCCATGTCCTGGCAGCTGAAAGCCTGTTTCCAGTTCTCCTTGCTGCTGGGCCAATCTGCCCATACATTGCTATCAAAAGTTAACTGCTGATCTACATCTTTGCCCTTCTTCTCTGAACACTTTATAATAAAAGGAAGGTTTTGTGCTCTCTCTCTCTCTCTCTCTCTCTCTCTCTCTCTCTCTCTCTCTCTCTCTCTCTCTCTAGCTGCTTCCCCAAAGCTGGAGACACTGACCTCTTGTGGCTGACAGCCATGACCTGAGGGTTACCTGCCCCCAGGCTGCCCTAGACAAAGGAACATTTTTTTGATTTGAGGAAACTTGAAAAGTTCCTATCTCCTATGAAGCGGTTCTGCTAAATCTTTCAAGTCTCTTACCTTTTGTTGAATTTTACCAGTAGATTTCTGCCTCTCTGTGTTCCTAGTTAAAATTGAGAGACTTGAAGACTCTCTGTACTGGTACTCAGTATCTTTCTCTTTATACTCATGGTGTGGAGTTCTCTGCTAATCAGGGGCAGATATTTCCCTGCTGTCTCTCTCATAGGTGCGGCCATACCTTCCCTTCCCCCACTCCCTGTACAGCTCCAATACAGCCTTGGCAAGGAGGAAGGATCCTTTTACAACTTGTAAACTCTAAAGTCCTCTATAGTTTTGCTTTATTCTAGCTCTCAAGGCTATCAAAACACACAAGTAAATATACAGTCATTTGACCAACAATTTCTGTCTTATACATTCCCTTAATAATCTTGATGAGCGTCAACACCCTTTTAGCATCCCGTCCAGGGACAAACATCTCCCATGTAAGATATAACCTTTTTAAATCTTTGTTTATAACACATGTTCCTCATAAGAAAAGCACAAGATCCCTCTTTTTCACCCTAAATCCTCATATCCTGAGGGCTTCCTTGAGCTCAGAAATAGAGACTTTTGATTACCAAGTTTTTCAATTCACCGATTTTCAATTGATCCTCCAACTGAGGATGATCCCTCAGGTGAGAGCCTAGAGATTTAATCAATTCCATCCTGCAACTGAGGACAATCTCTCAGGTTCCCCTTTCTTTCCCAACCTTGACGTTGGGCTAAGTCCTGGAGATTTAACCTGGTACCACTAGCTTGGTACCCCTTTTCCACCTATTTTCAATCCATCCTCATACTGAGGATTATCCCTCAGGCAAAAGCCTGGAGATTTATTCAATCCACCCTCCAACTGAGGGCAATCTCTCAGGGTCCCCTTACTTTCCTGACCTTTGTCGGATGAAGGCCTGGAGATTTAATCTGGTGCCCCTAGCTTGGTACCCCTTTTTAATACATCCTCATAGCCTTACTTGCTGGCCAACCTTTTAGATCTCTCAGTTCCCCTTTATTTTCCTGACCTCAGTTGATCAAGCGAAAGGCTGGAGATTTTTATTTTTATTTTACCTTCTTTTTTGAGACAGGGTTTCTCTCTATTGTTTTGGAAGCTGTCCTGGAACAAGCTCTATAGACCAGGATGGCCTTGATCCTACCTACCTCTGCCTCCGGAGTGCTGGGATTAAAGTTGTGTGCCACCAACACCCGACTCTCTGAAGATCATGGCTAACTTCCTCCCAATCTGGGACATTTAAGCCTCCTGCAGTAATGAAACATGGACTCTCTCATTCAATCCATTTTAGAAAGCCTTCCATGATTTTAGCCTTGACTACAGTCCCCTGTTCTTAAAGAAACTTTATAAATTGATACTGTAATTAAAGCTTCCTGGGACTATTCCCCATCAGTTCTTTTCTGATTTTCCCCAATGTGTCCCTGGCTGGCAAAAGGGACAGCCATGTCCATTTACCTCGCCTTTAAAATTTCATGCTGCCTCATGTCCCCATTATTTTCCCATAAGGTACAGCATCTTGAAGTACTGCCTTCAAAGGGGATTATGCAGAGATGCTTTATTATATCATGGCTTGAGATTTATTAAAAATAAAACAAATTTTTCCATTATATGTCTGTTCCTTCAATGTGATTACAGGTGTTTAGACCATTACAGTTATATGGAGACCAGATGTCAACTTCATGGGGTCTACTTTTGGCCTACAATTAGTCAAACAATAGACACATAGAATTCTAATTTCTCTGGGAATCTCTTTGTGGGAAAATTCTTGAGTCTTCCAAATGAAAATGTCTCTATTGGAGTCTTATCTGACCACATTACAGAATAAAAAGGAACTGAGATAGTAAGGCTGTTTTAGACATGGGGAAAATTCATTATTTCACTTCTTTATATTAGTTTTGAATACATTTGCCTTCTATCTAAGCCCGTTAGGACCTCAGTAATGGATTTACTGAATATTTCTTTATTGTTTCAAATTAGTCAAATTCAGTAAATATGTTTTACATTATTATTAATTTTCTCATTCTCCTTTTGTATTATTTTTCTTTTCTTTTTAAGAATAGTATTACTGTGATTCCCTGTCTGACATAGAACTCACACTATAGACTAGGACGTCCTAGGACATCAAAGAGATCTGTCCATCTTGACTCCAGAGTGCCTGCATTATAGTTGGACATGTCACTAGATAAGTTGATTCATTTTATTGGCTTTCTGAGGATAACTGACTGAGCCTGGCTAAATAGGGTACCTAGGACACAAGCTCTAGTCCTAACTCCAGTAACAGAAGAAGATACCCATCAAATGCAACCTTTCCACCTTAAAGTCTACTCTCTTCCAACTATGAGAAATTTGATTTTTTTCTTGTCATGGGCTTGGTTATAGTTAATCAAAGACCTGGGAAGTGTTCTGCCTTATTCTGCAGATGGTGAAACACAGGCTCACGTAGGTAAGTAGATTTTGAACATAGTTAAGTGCAACTCCACATGTTACTCACCCCATCATTCTAATGCCTCACTAAGTGAAGTTGAAGCCTACTAAGTCAGGCATAATGGCAGAGGCTTGTAATCATGGTCCCCAGAAAGTAGAGGTAGGAATTTCAGCATTTCAAAGTCATCCAAGATGAAAATGGTCAATAGGGTATGGGGGCAGGAGCACAGAACAAATGGAGACTGACTATTTAAGGACAGTGTCCATAATCTTCCATGAAGCTTCAGAGCTTCAGGGATATGGCATTGGCATTTGGTAGTTAAGGTATTTACCACCCCATCTGCCTATTTTTTATTTTATAAATTATATTTCAATTAGAAAGACCATATTGTACACTATCAGTCTGGGGCCCATGAATTCCACATGCTTAGGTTAGCTGTTTCTGTGAGTTTCCCCAGACTGGTTTTGACTTGCTTGCTCATCCCTCCACACTCTCTACAAATGGATTCCAGCAGTTCAGCTCACTGCTTTGCTGTACGTTTTTGCTTCTGCTTCCATCAGCTACTGGAGGAAAGCTCTAGGATGGCATACAAGGTAGTAGTCTATTTAATTATAGGGGAGGGGCATTTATGGCAGCCTCTCCACTATTGCTTTGTTAGTTGAGATCATCCTTGTAGATCTCTAGATATTTACTTAGTGTCAGATTTCAATTTAAATGTATAGTGGTTCCCTCTATTATGGTATCTCTTTTCTTGCTGTTATCTGTTCTTCCGCTGACCCAATCTTCCAGCTCCCTCATGTACTTCTCCCTCATTCTCTGCTCCCCTCCTCTTTCTCCTTCCTGCCTTTCCCCTCCAACCCCCATGCTTCCAATCTATTTAGTAGCTCTTGTCCCTTTTTCCTTCTTTGGGTGTCAGTGGCTGAATTTTTCATTTGTTTTTCTAGACAGGGTTTCTTTTTATTGTTTTGGAGGCTGTCCTGTCACTCACTCTGTAGACCAGGCTGGCTGTGAACTCACAGAGATCCACCTGCCTTTGCCACCTAAGTGCTGAGATTAAAGTGTCACCAAAGCTCAGCCAATGGCAGGCTTTTTTTTTCTGGTTTTTTGAAACAGGGTTTCTCTGTATTGTTTTGAAGGCTGTCCTGGAACTAGTTCTGTATATCAGGCTGGCCTTGAACTCACAGAGATCCACCTGCCTCTGCCTCCCAAGTGCTGGCATTAAAGGCATGCACCACCAAAGCTTTTTAAGGGTGGAGAATGAACTGAGGTGAATACAGGGTTCCCTTGGCACCCAGAGGGTGAGGTTTTCAATGGTGCTACAAAACACTGGACATGCTCTAGCCTCTCTCCACCTGCATCTCCCTTTTTTGCAGAACCTTAACCCAACCTGCCTTCTCCACCTCCTCAAGGAACTGATGCCTGTGGTCTACAGGTTGGCATCTAAGGGAAAACTTCACCCATACCTCTTGCTGAATGTGATCCCACCATGTCCTGACTCCCCACATCGTCCCTTGACAGCAGGAAGAAGCCAGAAATAAACCAAGGCCCTAAACACAGGGAGTCAAGGTTGCTTAGGTAGAAGCCCTACTGGCTTCTATACCTACACAAAGAGGTTGGAGTGTTTGGTTGCTCTATCCAAACCCTTCCTTCAAGGTGCCAAGTGTGGGCAAACACCTGGAGTCACCTCTGTCCATACTCTGCCCATAAAATGCTGCTTATTCCCGCACCTACCCCAAGGGAATGTAAAAGCCTCCACCTCCAGATTCAGCTCATGGTTTCTGGTCATATGTTACCCTGGGTCCACACAGGGGTTCATTGCACAAATTAAATTTTGTGCTGTGTGTCTCCTGCTCACCTGCTCCTGTCACTCAGGCCACACTAGCCAATCATAGCCTCCAGTAGACCTGGATATGTTGCAGTCTCCTGTTTTGTGCCTTTGGTTCTGTGTACCTAACCAGAAGGTAGAGAAGCATAATACAATCACTCTGTCACTGGCTGTCTCTCTCTCTCTTGTTTTGTTCATTGTGTCAGAATGGCAGAGACAGCATCTTCTGGAGAAAGAACACTGTGGTGGTTCTTTACTTTTATCTGTGTAAGTTCTCCCCCAATGAAACACCCATTTATCATTTGCCTTGTGTCTCATAAACTCATTAACGCTCCACCTTCACACAAAACAATATTTTTTATTTAATCTAAAGTCTTTACCAAATTGTTTACATGAATTGAGGTTAGTTCTTCCCTATTATCTAACATCAGGAACATACAAAAAGCACTTAAAATATGTACAGGGTTAGAGATCTGGACAAGCAAAATTATGACAAGTTCATTGCCAGGAACTAAGTCAGGTTTTTGAGAACTTTCTTTAGTTTCTGCTACAGGAATATTCAAGCATCTTGGGAAAAAGCATGAGAAGTCACAAAGCCACACACTGACATCACATCATTAAAATTAAATCAAGTCTCTAACCAAACATGTTTTCACATGTGAATATTTACTCTTGTAAGCAGTCATTCCTATAACACATTTGTTGAGGCATTTAAGGTCTTAACAATTCCCATTCATCATGAATTGGTTCACATAATAGAAAGGAAGCATGTAGGATTGAGTTTAGAGAAATTAACTAATCTCAATGAGGTTTTTCGTGAAATTAAAGAAAAGTGTTAAATCAAAAGGGTTACCTTATCAATTAATTCATAAGACATTTGTCCACACGAGCTTAAATGGGCAAGCAAAATAGAGATATTGCAATGCTTGATCAGACTATTGACACTTGTGAGATAATTTTCCCCTCAAAAATCTTGTGTAATGAAATGTGTGTTGGCTGAAGATCTTACCAAAACCTTTATAGCAAGGTTCCTTTCAGTATGAATTTTCTCAGGCCTCCAATGATTATTGTGATAAGCAAAGTGAACAACTTTACCACACTGCTTACATTTATAGGGTTTCTCTGCAGTATGATTGTGTCATGATTTTAAAGACTGATATTACATACAAATGCTTTACCATGTTTGTTACATTCACAGGGTATCTCTCAAGTATGCAGTTTTTCATGCCTTATGAGATTTTCTTGAAAGGTAAAGGCTTTACCACAATGATGACATTCATAGGGTTTCTCTCCAGTATGTATTCTTTTATGTGCTTGAAGATAATGGCGATATGCAAAGGCTTTACCACATTGATGACATTCATAGGGTTTCTCTCCAGTATGCCTTCTTTTATGAGCTGCGAGATTGGGCTGTTGTGAAAAAGCTTTACCACACTGGTTACATTCATAGGGTTTCTCTCCAGTATGTGTTTTCTTATGTTTTTGGAGTCTAGAGCATTCTGAAAATGTTTTACCACACTGGTTACATGCATAGGGCTTCTCTCCAGTATGTATTCTTTTATGTGTTTGTAGACTACCTGCTGTTGAAAAGGTCTTACCACATTGACAACATTTATAGCGTTTTTCTCCAGTGTGTGTTCTTTCATGAGTTACAAGATTACCACGTTGTGAAAAAGCTTTACCACATCGATTACATTTATAGGGTTTCTCTCCTGTATGTGTTCTTTTATGTATTTGGAGTCTAGAGTATTGTGAAAATGCTTTTCCACATTGATTACATTCATAGGGTTTCTCTCCTGTATGTGTTATTATATGTCTTTTAAGCTCACCACCACTTGCAAAACCTTTACCACATTGATTACATTCATAGGGTTTCTCTCCTGTATGTGTTCTTATATGTCTTTTAAGCACAGCACAAGTTGCAAAAGCTTTACCACATTGATTACATTCATAGGGTTTCACTCCAGTATGTGTTCTTTTATGTATTTGGAGACAACTGACTCGAGAATAAGCTTTACCGCACTGACTACATACACAGGGTTTCCCTCCAGTATGTGTTTTTTTATGTATTTGAAGGTGACCGTGACTTTCAAAGACTTTACCACATTCATTACATTCATGGGTTTTCACTCCAGTATGTGTTCTTTTATGGAGTTTGAGACTATTGTGACATACAAAGACTTCACTGTTTTGAAGACTTCCACATGGTTTCTCTCCAGTATTAATTTTTGCATGCCTTTGAAGATGCCTGTAACATACAATGTATATTAACACATTAAGTATATTCACAGAGTTCTATCCCTTATGCCTTCTTTCATTCCTGTAAAGACAATTGGCATTTGTAAAACCTTTACCATAATTATTATAGTGATGAATCTTATTATCTCTTTAGTTTTAGACTTTGGCCTAATTATAAAGAGGAATCAGATCTTAAGTTTTACATTCTTGATGTTTCCTTTTGTGATGGGTTGTTTTGTGGCTTTGAAGATACCTGTGATAATAAGAGCCTTCATTTTATGTCCGGTATTTATTGCATCTTTTTATGTGAGAATTTTCATGTAGCATAAAGCTTGCATGAATTGTATTTATAGTGACATATGATATTCTTTTCTTTTCTTAGGTTTTCAAGACAGGGTTTCTCTGTGTAGCTTTAGAGACTGTCCTGTCATTCACTCTATAGACAAGCCTGGCCTCCAATTCACAGAGATCCAACTGCCTCTGCATCCTGAGTGCTGGGATTAATAGTGTGCCCTACCCATGCCCTGCTGGGCATGGTATTCTTATAAAAAGAAGAATAAAAAATGAAAGACTTCTACATTGTATTCACACCATTCAACTTTCTTTTCCTCACAGACACATGGAATAGGGATTAAGTTTTCTCCACAACATCCTAACCTCTCATAAACTGACCTTTTCCATATACTTTGCAAAGTCATAAATATTTGAGTAATGATAGCCTCACTATAGACTATTTTCTTAGATGGTTTTGGACATACAGTTACCACCTATTCAATATGGATACAATTTAAAGTGTCTGAGTGGTATGAAACTAAATGGATTGGCATTTCTACAGCATAGCTCTCATAGGGCTATATTCAAATAGTGGTATCTTCTAAGGCATTGTTTCCTTGTCTTCTTTTCATAGCAATGCCTTGGAAACACAGAATGGCTACCTGACATTGAGGTACATGTTTTGGTGAGAAATTAAGAATTATTAATACACTTCAAGCTGTGATTATGTATACTGTTGCTTTTTTTTAAACCTTCCAGGACACATTAAAATTTCTGCAGAAGCAAATTTGTATAACCCCTTTACATGAAAATTACCTTCTATTGCTTCTAGAACTTTGACAAATTTCTTCAATATCATGGTCATCCCAACTGTAGCCTAAAATACAATATCATAAAATACGATGTATGAATGGAAATTGTACAAAGTTCAAATTAATATATTCAATGAACATTAGAAATATGTCTTATTCTCTTAACTTTCGCTTTTCTCAATCAAAATTACAGAAGAGTATTAATAACCAAGAAGAAATCTTCCCCTTATTTTAAATCATGAAGGAAGTGTTGTCTCATATTAAATCATGAAGGAAAATTCAGTCTTACCAATGGCAGTGAGGTTCCTGTACGTGTCAAGCATCACATCTTTGTAGAGGTTTTTCTGGGAAGGATTCAGCAAAGCCCACTCTTCCAGAGTAAAGTTGATATACACATCAGCATAGGTCACTGCATCCTAACCCATACATGTGTAATACAAGAATTTTGTTACTTACATTGTAAATGTATGCTTCTTCCATAGTGTATTCATATAATTATGGTTCTTCCCACACTTATTTCATGACTTAGACATTATAATGTAGTCACCTGGTTACTTTAGAAAGAAACTGAGTAGGAGGTTCACATGCACCATTGCTCAGCCCTTTAAATAGCATATAGCCTTGAGAAAGAAATCCCAATGAACAGATATAAAGGCAGAAGCAAGGTAACAGATCAACACTACGGAGAATACATCAGAGAAATTCTATGATAGGCTATCACAGAAATACCCCAGCACCTAGTATCAACTGGTGTTTGTTAGATTTTGTTGCTGTAAAGAGACACCATGAACCATGACAACTCATACAAAGAAAACATTTAGTTGAGGTGTCTCTCTAAACATTTCGCAGATTCAGTTAATCTTCATCATGGGAGGGGACATGGCACCGTAAAGGCAGATGTGGTGCTGCAGGTTAGAGTCCATACAACTTAACTCAAAGGCAACAGGAACTGGACTGACACATTGGACAGCATTCTGAAAAGCCAATGCCCATAAAGCCATACTTCCTAATATTGTCACTTCTGGGAATTCATAGACTATGGACTTATAGCTGGGGTAGTTCATAGCACCAAACTAGGCCCTCTGAATGTAGTGACAGTTATATGGCTTGACCTCTTGGGGAGGCCCTGGCAATGAAACCAGGAACCATGCCAGGTAACTAACTTTATTTTTTACAGCCTATTCCATATGGTTGGATGCCTTGCTCAGTCTTGATACAGGATTGAGTAGTATGGTCCTTCCTCCATTTGTCAGACTTTGTTGACTCCCACAGTAAGACCTTACCCCCTCTGAGGAGTGAATGAGTAAGGGAGAGAGGCAAGGGAAGGAGATGGGAAGGAGGGGACTGGAGTTTGTATGTAAACTAAAATTATTATTATTTTTTTTGATTTTTCGAGACAGGGTTTCTCTGTATTGTCTTGGAGGCTGTCCTGGAACTCCCTTGGTAGACCAGGCTGGCCTTGAACTCACAGAGATCCACCTGCCTCTGCCTCCCAAGTGCTGGGATTAAAGGCATGCACCACCAACGCCTGGCTAAAATTATTTTTTTAAATAAATTTTAAAGGGAAAAGTGTATAATTTGTATTATATACCCAAAATTACTGGTTTTGCTCTCATTTCTTTATAAGCAAGAGTAATTTTGAAATTAAGTTCATCCAATTTTTGTATATACAATTTGTGTGTGAGAGTTTTCCACATGTGTACATGTGACATACCAGAGAAGAGGGTGTCTGATATCCTATCTGGAAATGCCAGTAGGTATGGGCCTCCAAATTTGGGTGTTGGGACCTGAACTCAAGTCATTCCCAAGAAGAATATGTATTGATCCACCAGACAAGCCCAACAGTGCTTTCTAGGCAAAACAGTAAAGTCTTTCACAGATTCAAAGCAGGAAGAATAGAAGAACCCACATAAAGAAAGAAGTGTATAATCCTTGGGAACTAGATATTAAGATACCATATAAGGTAAATTTTCAACATGAACAAAATACAATCCACAGAAAATTCCCAATACCTTATAACAGGACATCTGATTCCAAAGCTATATGCAAATTGGAAACAGAATTCTCAAGAGGATTGTAAAAGAAATATAGTACACACATTGATACAATGTGACTTGTATAATTACAACAAATCTACAGGAACTGAGAAGGCATACAATATTTGGGAAAGAATGAAGGGGGTGGAGAGAAAAAAGACTAGAACAAAAGCAGGAAAATATAATCAACTTTTCATCAAAAGACCAGAAGAAACTCAGCCAGGAAAACTGAGATCTTGACCAATGCTACCCAACTACCCTTGATTCTATGTGTTTAGAAATTAAATAAACAGACTTTACAACTCCCACAAAATTAACTTCAAAGCACACATAAACAGTTCTGCTTCTGACCCTCCAGCCAAAGGTATTTCTTCCAAAAAGAGACATCCCTTGGCTTAGAGCTCTCTCTACAAATGGAGTAACCTCTCACTATGGTGCTGCAAATGCTCACGACCCCTTGTGGTTTGAGGCAAACCCAGACCCATTGATGCCCACAAAGAAAATAACATGGAAGAATAATTTAAAGTCTGCTTCTTGCCACATGTATCATGACACAACACATGGAATCTGCTCTAGCCACTAACCTGTCATCATGCATACTTGAGAAACTTCTGCAATTCAGAAATTCCTTTTGTTTCATAGAACTCAACTTTTCTGAATCATGCCATTGTAGGTGGAGGAAGCAGAAAGTTAAAAGCACTCTTATCATGTATTGCTGAAGGATGATCCCCATCACCTCAGTAGGATCCAGATGGCATTAATTTTGTAGATTCTGTATACGGTTTCTACACATGTCATGATATTTTGTTTGTGCTTTAACAAACAGAATTTGCTGGGTGGCAGTAACACACAGCTTCAATCCCAGCACATGAGATACAGAGGCAGGTGGATTTTGGGAGTTCCTGCTAGAGCCAGACCAGGCTCCAAAGCTACACAGAGAAATCCTGTCTCAAGAAGAAAAAGAAAAACAAACAAGCAAAGAAACAAACCAAGCAAAAACTAAAAGAAACAACAACAAAAATACAAAACTTGCCTGAAGGCCAGAATGTGGAGCTAGGCAGAAGTTAGTCATAGAGGCCAAGCCATGGTGCAGCACAACTTTAATCCCAGCACTTGGAAGCCAGAGAGGCAGATGGATCTTTGTGATTTCAAGACCACCCTGGACCACACCATATTGATTCAGTCTAAAAAAGGCAGTGGTGGCTCAAGCCATTATCCCAGTACTTGGGAGATGGAGACAGGAGTAACGTACTTAGGTGGAGAGAGAATAATAAGGCAGAAGACAAGAGAGACTCATTGTGTTTGGTCTGAATGTTCCTAGGGACAGGATATCTCCTTTGGTGTGATGAGTCAGTAGAGGTAAGAAGTAGGGTCTGGCTGCTCTGCTTCTCTGATCTTTCACAATTATTCCCTCTATCTGACTTCAGGATTCTGGCTGCTCTGCTTCTCTGATCTTTCACAATTATTCCCTCTATCTGACTTCAGGATTGTATTAGTAGTACAAATTAGAATTAGCACTAAGATCTCCAGTGCAGTGTAGTGTGTCATAGCTAAATTGTGGTGTAGAGAGTAGAATTGCTGGTAATAGCATCGATGATAAGGACTTACCAATTTACCAAGTTCACTGGAATGCATTGCAAATGTTTGTGCATGAGAGAGAATGTTTCCTTTAAGTATACAGGATATGGAATCTAGATAATTATGAGATGTATGACTGTCAGTATCTGAACACTGATATTTTCCAAAAAGAAGTTGTGCTGAGTCACCTGCCAAGATCCATGTTTAATCTGATAAACCAAAGTTCTTATTTAGATTAACAACAACAAGAACCACAAAATCTAAATCAATAAATAAAGAAGTAAATGAGAGATCACTGGGAATACGATACATCAGGAATAAGATGAATTTGCTGCATAAAATGAACACTATCCAATGACAATGCACAACAATTATAAGAAAATGCTGATTATAAAACTACATTAAGAAAAAATAAATAAAGCTGCATTCTCAGTGGAAATACACAGAAGATTGAATAGGATTATGAAAATATAGAACACACACTGACACATATGACTTCTATATGTGCCACAAAGCTGCCACAATCAAAATGTGTATAATATTTATAAAACAATAAAGGGGATCGAGAGAAAAAGACAAGAACAGAGGCCAGAAAATATAGCCAACTATTAATCAAAAGAACAAAAGAAAGTTATCCAAGAAAACTGTGATCTTGAACAATGGTATCCAACTACCTATGAATCGATGTGTACAGAGATTAAATAAACACATACTTCAAAACTCGAATGAAATTAACTCAATGTGACCCACTGCTGTTTCTGACCCTCCCATTACTGATATTTCTTCCAAAGATAGAAGCCCCATGCTCTAGAGCTCTCTCTGCAAATGGAGATTTCTTGTTCTGGCTCTGCAGCCCTTTATGCCTCCTTTGGTTTCAGGTAAACCCAGCCCCACTGATGCCCAATCCCAAAACAACATGGAAGAATAATTTAAAATTTGCTTCTTGCAACATGGATAATGGCCCAAGGTATGGATCCTGCCCTAACTACCTGCCCGACACCATGTACACCTGAGAAATTTCTGCAGTCCAGAAACTCCTTTTGTGCCCTGGAACTAAACTTCACTGAATCACACTATGGTGGAACAGAAAATTTAAAAAATTCTAATTCTGTATTGATGAAAGACAATCCACATCACCAACTTTCTGTCATTTTCTAAACTATTTGTAATATTTATGAGACAAACCCAAAAGTGAAATGCATATCCAGAAATTCTAGAAACCAGACTGTCAGTTTTCCAATCTGTGCTTCCACTTCACACCAAACACAGTGTCCCTGTGTGCACACTGGACAGTGACACTGCAGTCACCATACCCTCCCGTGCCAGGGCTGCATTGTCTTGCCCTATCCAAGAAATCCACACATAGGGAGGCTCAGATGACAAGGACAACTGCCCAGGTCACCACATGGACCAAGAGAACCACAGTCTGTCTCATGGTCCATACAAATCCCAGCCGAAATGACAGCTCAGCAGACCTGCTCTGAACACACTACACTCACCATGGTAAGGCTTGATTTCTTGGTTACAAATCCCTTGGTCAGAAAGAGAGGAGACTCATGGAAAGAAACTTCAAGCTACCTGCCAATATCCAGTACTCCAGATGGCTAAGCCTGAAAAACCCCCGCCACACTCATGTAAACCGTGCCCCTCCTAAGAGTGCGAAATTCGAATGTAAACCACACCCTAAGAGTGCAAAATTCAAATGTAAACCACGCTCTAAGAGCAAGAAATTCAAAAGCTCTGACATCACCAAGACGAGTACCCTATCGGCAGTGCTCTCGCCTTCTACCTCATTTTGCATATCAATCCTGCCAGACCTGATTGAGAGCCACTCTTGCAAGGTCCGCAGGACTTCATATATGCAAATAAAGCCCACTTCTATATAAGCTGTACTAAATCCAGCCCGGTATGCTCAGCCTCCCGAAGTGCTGCAGCATCCACAGGCGCCTGTGTGAGCAATAAAGAACCCTCGATTTTTGGGCGAGGGTCTCCTGCCAGGAAGATTCCTTTCAGGGGTCTTTCAAGGCTTCCCAGAGTCCCTCATTGGCTAGGGCTACCCAACAATACCTAGATTAGCAGATCACCTACCAGGTGATCAGAGATCAAATGATCCAGATAGCACATTCCTTCCAGCTCTGCCCTTCCAACCCAGCAGACAGGGGCCTAGTCAAGAAAGTTTGTATTTTACTAGACATTCTTCCACTCTCCTAGAACACATCCTGCTCCTCATGCAAAACTTAGGGTCCTTTGTGTGCACATCCATTACACACTCAATGTGCAGTGCCACCAACCCTTGACATCAGAGCTGGGAAATACTGCAGCCATATTTAGTTCACATTCAAAAAGTACCTATTGTTACTGTGTAAATGGAGTTTTACAAAGACAGGCTTTGAATTAAAAAACTATGAGGAGTGATGGTAGGGCTTGGAAATAGGAAAGAGAATATAGATATGATGTAGTTCTGACCTAAAAATTTCAATTCAAAAAGTTGAAATGATCATTATGGCCTTGTGCTCCAGAGAGTAGGGATTTCTGTTAAAGCATATCAAGGATTTCTCAAACCATTTCTCTCATCTAAACTCAGAGCAATAGCAGTCCTGTTAGGCAGGCCACAACAGTTTACCCAGATCTATTTTGGTTGAACTACTGTAATTATAGCAATTTGTTTTCATGATAATGTCTGTCCTTTATCCAGATTCTTGATTGCCCTTATTGGTAGACTTCAAGAAATGGCCAATCAGGACAATTATGGATCATCTAGAATTGATTGCCTAAGTTTACATTGCTAATCTCAACTATTGTTGAAGAAGGGAAGTTCAACCTCCATCCTGCCTTTCCCTTTATGCACAGTGACTGTACAAGTTTCAAAGCTGGTCAATGAACTCAATTCTTGCACAGATCCCTCTTCATTTATAAGTCCCCACTTTCTTTTTGATTTTTTGACACAGGGTTTCTCTGTGGCTTTGGAGGCTGTCCTGGAACTCACTTTGTAAACCAGGCTGGCCTTGAACTCACAGAGATATACTTGCCTCTCTCTGAATCCCGAGTGCTGGGATTAAAGCTGTGCACCAACAACACCTGGCTATAAGTCCCAACTAAAATTCTGAGAGCTTGGAGACTGCTCATTAACTGGTCTATTTTTCCTTCTCACTAACAAATCAATGCCCAGACTAGAAGGAGATGCAGGAGAATCAGAATTAGGTGTTCAAAGCAAAACTGAATGACACAGCATGAGGAAAACTTGACTTACAGGAAACTTTGCTATACACAGAAATTAATAATCAACGCCACTTGAGAGAAAAAGAATGAAGCTAGTATAAACCTAGAAACTTTGGAGAATGGAAACAATAAAGATAAAAAGCAGTAATACACTTAAAAAACATTGAAAATGATACCAAAAAGTGATTTTATTATAAAATGAAAATAATGTACTTTTAATTTTTTTTTTTTTTTTGGTTTTTCGAGACAGGGTTTCTCTGTGGCTTTGGAGGCAGTGTGAGGACAGCTTCTCCCCTTTGATCTGAGGAGGCAGTGTGAGGACGGCTTCTCCCCTTTCATGCCAGGAGGCAGTGTGAGGACAGCTTCTCCCCTTTGATCTGAGGATACAGTGTGAGGATGGGTTCTCCCCTTTGATCTGAGGAGGCAGTGTGAGGACAGGTTCTCCTCTTTGATCAAAGGTGAGAAGCTGTCCTCACACTGCCTCCTCAGATCGAAGGGGAGAAGCTGTCCTCACACTGCCTCCCCTGATCAAAGGGGAGAAGCTGTCCTCACAATGCCTCCTTGGATCGCTGTCTCTAGGAAAGCTCAGACTAAGTGCTCAGACTGCATGCTCTCACTGCATGCCCTCCTGTCTCCTACCACCTAATATTCCTCTCCCTCTGCAGTCTCATCACTCCTATCTCCACCTCCATAGTGCTGGGATTAAAGGCATGTGATCCCAAGTGATAAGATTTGTGTGAGCTGTTTCCCTTTTAGAGTGACTCTCTCTCTCTCTCTCTCTCTCTCTCTCTCTGTGTGTGTGTGTGTGTGTGTGTGTGTGTGTGTGTAGGGGGAGGGTGTCTTGTAGCCCAGAGAAGACTTGAACACACAGAAACTCATCTATGTCTCCTAAGTGCTGGGATTTAAGCCAAGACAACCCCTGCCTGGTCAGAGATGATCTTGAGTACTTAATCTCCTGCCTATATATGTAACTAGTGACTTATGTGTGTGGCTAACTAGTAGCTTATGTATGTGACTAACTAGTGGCTTAGATGTAGTAAACTAGTGAATTGGCTCTGCACTCTGATCTTCAGGCAAGCCTTATTAGATTAAAAACAAAATGTTTCTACAGTCATTAATAAGAGATTGATTGATGTTGCCCATATGCATATATCAGATACTGAGCTCTGTAATCTGACACATAGTTACATTAAATGACCTGCTTCTCAAACTTCTGAGCTGACATAGCTGTGTCACGCAGGATAGAAAATATCCGCACAGGATAGCTATCTAACTACAAATTTGATATTCACTAGTTCAAGATTACCTTCCCAATGATACATCAATACAAATTTGTGTGTGTTTATTCACATGACACTAATGAAAACAGGCTGGGAAATTACAAAGTCATTCCCACTACCACAATCATGCCTCTTTTCATAAAGGTGACTCCAACAGCTGTTTGCCTAGCCTGAGTTCTCCACCAGTGTAAACTCTTACTCCTATATTGCCCTGAAGCCAGTAGCAATGATCCCCCATGGGAATCTCAACTACATAACTGAAATGGACATTTTTTTTTTTGGTTTTTCGAGACAGGGTTTCTCTGTGGCTTTGGAGGCTGTCCAGGAACTCGCTCGGTAGTCCAGGCTGGTCTCGAACTCACAGAGATCCGCCTGCCTCTGCCTCCCGAGTGCTGGGATTAAAGGCGTGCGCCACCAACGCCCGGCTGAAATGGACATTTTTAAAACCTTGAGGTGGTACACTCATTCAAACATTTTGCAGGTATAGTAGAGGACACAACAAGGTCATTGCCCTAGAGAGCAACAGACTTTAATCAATGCCACCGCAACATAAGAGGTGTTGCCTCAGAAACATTTTTCTAACAGAATGGAAATTCAGCTGTTCTAACATTAATATGACTTACCAGGGAGAAATTACTTTACACACTTAGTAGATTAACAGAGAAAAATACATTTACCAATAACATGCATCTAACCCTGGCTTACACTCAAAGAAGAGCCACCCTAGACACAATTGCATTTCATATATGCTGTCATCCTTAAGTGTCTTTTAGGTTCCTGCACCAGGTTACATTTTGAACAATTTAAATAGAGACAGGAGACAGCATGTCTAGCTGCTTGGGCAGTTGGGAGACTTACACAGCAAAACAAATTCCCAGAATTGTTTCTTAAGTATACCAGAACCTGAAAGAGGGGGACCTTCTTCACTGAGAGGATCCTGAGGTGAAGGTACTGGGGATGAGAAAGACAGGTAATGTACAAGGTAGAAAAGATAAGAGCCAGAATGGGGAGGTCTTGCACAAGATATATCCCATGCCAAGTAAGCATCCTAAGATAGCATTTTGTACACTTCTTCCAGGGGGGAAAATGGAAGGAAATGGGTGACTTCTATGAAGTCAGTAGGAACTACCATTCAATGGGACAAACTCAGGAGAAGGCTACTAAAACAAAGCAGCATAAGGGGAACATGGGATATGTCAAGATCATTATTGACTAAGCCCACAGTGGCCTTGAGACTGATAAGCATAGCTCCATGTACCAAGGATAAGCTGGTTCTCAATAAGCATAGTTCCATGTAGCAGGAAGTGGTTGGTTCTCCATATCTGAAGCAATGCCCCCACAAAGGCTCTGTTACAGACCATTAACATCTCTCTCAAACAAATTCCTGGATTTACACAAGGCTCTCTAGAGTTTTATTGTCAATACAAGAGGCCCTTAGGGAATTCACACCATTACAGGCTAACCCAAGAATGTTCCTCCTCCCTGACTATGGGCCTTGCTTGATCAGGCAAGTCATTAGCAAAACAATGTTCATTGATATGGGGATGATCCTCTTGGCTGGTTGTAAATCAGGGGTGGATCATTTGTAATGGCTTGGAGCCCTATGTCTAGACAATTCTGGTTAACAAATGTATATCTAGCATGCTAATTTTTAAGAGGACTGGTTAGCATATACTTATCTTTGAGTGTTTTGATCTCCTAAGCATTTGTAAATCCGTTCTATTATCAGTTTTACACTTCTACATAATAGCTTTGCCGTGCAGTGTCACCCAACATGTGAGATGTCTTTTACAACCTCCACAAAATTAACAATAAATGGATCTTAAACATAAAAGTGAAATGTAAAGTGCTGAGCCTCTAGAAGGTACTGAAGAAATTGGCCCCAACAAGGTTGGCAACCTGCTTTCCATGGTGCACCAAAACAATGTTGAAAGTGAGTATAAAAATGGTTCAACATATGCTGGGCGGTGGCAGCACACGCCTTTAATCTCAGCACTCAGGAGACAGAGGCAGGTGGATCTCTGTGAGTTCGAGGCCAGGCTGGACCAACAGCCTCCAAAACAATACAGAGAAACCCTATCTCGTAAAACCAAAAAAAAAAAAAATTGGTTCAACATAGAGCTCACTGCTTCAAATATTCAGAGCAGACTCAGCCCACAGAGCAAAGTTATGGAGAGGCTGGAATCTGGGTCCGGGCATTTCAAGGACTGCATGGGACCTCACAGGATGGGGAGAGTGGCTGAAGGTCCCCACCCAAATTTAGGGAATACCTGCCACAACATCCATAGAACCTCACCATCTGTCATTCCCCATTTGGGGACAGCATTCCTTCACTCACCATGCTGTGGATTTCCAGCTCACCCTTGCTCAAAGCACAGCACAAAGTCTCACTGGAGCCAGATTCTCTTCAGAGACAAGCCTGGATCCAGTGGCATTAAGGCCCTGTACCAGTTCTGACTGGCAGTTTGTCTAGGGCCTGAATAGGTAGTAAGACCTGAATGACAAGAGCACCTCCCATGGGATTACTGTGTGCTTAAAGACACTGCATAATGCTTCCTGACCCTGCCTCCACCCCAAAGGCCTTTTCTTTGTCAGCAGAGATCTACATTTCTTTAGCACTTGCTACTGTCTCCAAAAGCAAACCCTGCTGTCTTCCTGCTCTCCACAGGCATTTCCTCTTCCTTCTGGACACAATGTGCCTAGCTAGCTTGTCCAGCCCACTATAATTACTATGCAGATGGAGTGAAGTAATTCTTTGTAAAAAACTGGAAGGGCGCAAAGAATATTAACTATGAAAGAGAGATTTAAGGACACAAAAGGAGATGTTTGTTAAGTGGCTTTACACTGAGGTCAGGTGTACTGAAGGTGCTTTTTTTCCTGGATGCCACAGGAACTTCAATCAATTAGGAAAGAAAAGTAGGAACCATATCACAAACAAGATAATAGGTTTTTCTCCCATCAGAAGGCTGGATGATGGCTCCATTGCTGAAGGACTTTTCATTCCTGAAATTCATTGGAAACACTTGAAAAATGCATAGTAATAAAAAGAGTAGTCCTCATCAAAAGTTGAATATTTAGATAGTAATGGAGCTAAGAAGATAGTGTCAATAAACACTATCTTCCTCAGTGAACAGATTAAAAACAAAATAAAAAATTCCAAAATATCCAACTGCATTATTCAAGGGTCTCTATATGAACAGGACTGGTAGAATGAATCTCTCCATGTAAGTACAAAGCATATTTATTAGAAAAGATAAGGGCTCTCAACCTGTGGTCCAGGCAGTCCAAATTCCGTTGTTGGCATCAGAAATCAGATCATGCCTAAGAAGAATTTGTGCCATGCCACCTGCCAAGCCCCATGATACTTTTTACACTAAAACCCAAAAGTCTTTCACAGATTAAAAACAAGGAAAATAAAAGAGCCTACATGAATAAAGAGGTAAATAATCATTGGGAAATTGAATTGACTCATCAGTAGTGTTTGGGTTTTTTTTTTTGTTGTTTTTTGTTTTTGTTTTTGTTTTTGTTTTTTTAGTTTTTAAGAGACAGAGTTTCTCTGTACTGTTTTGGAGTCTGTCAGTCCAGCCCAGCCTCAAACTCACAGAGATCTGCCTGCCTCTGCCTCCCGAGTGCTGGGATTAAAGGTGTGCTCCACCACCACCCGGCTTGACTCATCAGTATTAAGGTAGTCTATATGGTAATTTTGCAACAGCAACAGAATACAATCCAAAGAAAATCCCCAACACCTTATAACAGGATATCTGAATCCAAACCTATATGTAAATTGGAAACAGAATTCTCTAGAGGATTTCAAAAAATATTAGTACACATGATGATACCATGTGACTTCTATTCTTTATTTTATTGTTTTTTTTTTTTTGGTTTTTATGAGACAGGGTTTCTCTGTATTGTCTGGAGGCTGTCGGTCCAGCCCAGCCTCGAACTCACAGAGATCTGCCTGCCTCTGCCTTCCGAGTGCTGGGATTAAAGGCGTGCACCACCAATGCCCAGCAAGACTTCTATTCTTACAACAAATCTGCAGCAATCGAGAAGGTGTAAAAATTTGGGAAAGAATAAGGGAATGGAGAGAAAAAGTCAAAAAAGCAGGAAATTTTAATCAACTTTTCATTAAAAGATGAAACTAAACTTAGCCATGCGCACTGAGATCATGACCAATTTTACCCAGCTACCCATGATTCTGAGTCTAGAAATTAAAAAACTGACTTCACAACTCCCAGAAAATTAACTGTAAAAGACCCTTAAACTGTTCTGCTTCTGACCCTCCAGCTATTGATATTTCTTCCTCACAGAGACACCCCATGGTCCAGAGCTCTCTCAACAAATGGGGGTAATCTCCAGCTATATTTCTGCAAAGTCTCATGTGACCTTCTGGTTTGAGGCAAATCCAGCCCCACTGATGCCAATACAGGAAATAATGAAGAATTTAACATCTATGTGCTGCCATATGTATAATGACACCAAATGTGGAATTTGCCCTGTCCACCCACTCAAAAGCATGCACATCTCAGAAACATCTGCAAATGGAAATTCCTTTTGTTCCCTGGATCTCAACTTTCCTGAACCATACATACCATTGTAGCAGAAAGTTAAAAGAATTCTCATCTCAAGTGTTGCTGAAAGATGATACCCATCACCTCTTTCTACCAGTTTCTAAACTGTGTATAACACATGTAAGACAAACCTGAGAGTGGATTTCAGTATTCAAAATTTCCAGAAACTAAACTTTGAGTTTTCCAATGTATGGTCCAACCTCACACCCAAAGCAAACCTGTGATGCACATTGGACACTGATATTACAAGTATCACAGCTTCCCACACCCAGGGCTTCAAGGCCTCACTCACTCTCCCCAGGGAACCTACCTCAGAGAGGCTCACAAGGGCCCGTGGCCAGGAGAGCCCAAGGCTCATGGTCCCTCCCAGTCTCAGCAGCAATGAAGGCTGGGCAGACCTGCTGCTCCTGCTCTGAATCCCCCTCACTCACCATGCTATGACTGTGGTCTCTAGTATAGCTCCTACAAGAGAGCCAGCAGAGAATCCTGGACAGAACATGCAAGCTACCTCAAACTAGTCCCCCAGAGGGCTACATCTTCCCACAGTGCCTCAACAGCTAGGGCCACACAGTTATAGACCACAGAACATCAGCAGCCTCTCTCTTGGCTGTGGAGAGACCAAATACCTCAGACAGCATAGGCATTCCTAGCTTTGCCCTTCCATCCCAGCACCAAAGGCCAAGGCCGCAGGCTGTTCCTAGGGGTTCCAAAATTTTTTCTTCCTCCCCGCATAAGGGCCTAAACCTTGAATCACCAGGCATGTCCTTAACCCAACAGTGTTTTCCTTTAAAAATAGATGTCACTTGGTGTTCTGTTGTCCATCTGGCAAAACTATGCTTTCCTCAAGAAAAAACTGGAACTTTATTGCACATCAGGCCACCAGGTTGCTTGACCCTAAAATGCCTCCCCTTCAGCAGCTTGTAACAGGTCAGTTCTTTGATATGCAGATGGGCCTTATGACTGCTTGTAAATCAGGAGTGGCTTATTTGTAGTGGTTTGGAAACAAATGTCTAGACAAACCTGGTGAACAAATGTGTATCCTGTGTTGGGCACTGGTGCACACACTGTTAAACCCAACAATCATTAGGCAGAGTAAGTGAATCTTGTCTAGTTCAGCAACAGTGTGATCTTAGAGTGAGTGCCAAAGCTACACAGAGAAGCCCAGTCCAGAATAACCAACTAACCAAACAAACAATAAATAAAAACAAAATAAAAATCAGAAACAACTGTGTGTCCAAGCATCCTAATCTCTAACAGGACTGGGTAGCACATATTTATCTTTGGTGATTTAGAGGTAGCCCTCCCTCAGCTAAATTCTACTTTATGAGACTTACTATTTCCTAAGCAATTGTAAATCCTTTATATTGCCCATTTCACTCTTCTACACCACAGCTTAGTATCAGAGTGTTACTGAAAACACCACTAAAATAAATGCATCTTTCACTCAAAGGTTAAATGCAAAGTGATGAACCTCTAGAAGGTACTGAATAAACTAGGCCCCTTCAAGTTGGTGACCTGCTTTCCATGGGTGCAGCAAAAGCATGTTGTAGTTGACTACAAAGATGTTCCTACACAAAGCTCCTGTTCCCAATGCTCAGAGCAGACTCAGCCCACAGAGCAAAGTTACACAGAGGCCTGAATCTGGGTCCTGGGCATTTCAAGGACTGCATGGGACCTCACAGGACAGGCATTGTGGCTGCAGCTTCCCACCCATTTCCATGGAATACCCACCACACCGGCCCCAGCACCTCACCTTCTGCCCCTCCCCATCTGGGGAAAGCATTGCCTTCCTCACCATGTTGTGATTTCCAGCTCATTCTTGCTCAAAGCACAGCATGTGAAACAACTGGCAGCAGCTTCTCTTCAAAGCCAAGCCTGAAGCCAGCAGCAGAGAGGGCCCAGCACCAATTCTGAGTGGCAGGTCACCTAGGGACCTGATTGGTTGACAAGGCCTGAGTGACAATAGCACCTCCCACAGGGTTTCAGTGTGAATAATGACACAGCACAATTCTGGGCCTCTGTGGTGTTCACCATTAATCTCAGCACTCACAAGGCAGAGGCAGGCAGAACTCCAAATAGAGGCCAGCCTGGTATACAGATCAAGTTCCTGGATAGGTTCCAAAGGTACAGAGAGAAACTATGTCTTGAAAGACCAAAGGGAAAACAACAGACAGAGCACAATGTTTCCTGACCCTGCTTTCCACCCCAGACAAAGAGCTTTTCCAGATCAGCAGAGATCTGCATTTCTGTATCACTCGCCCCTGGAATCAACGGCAGACCCTTCTGTCTTCCAGCTCTCCACAGGCTTTTCCCCTTCTTCATCCTGGACACAATGTGGCTAGCTAGTGTGTACAGCCCACTACACTTACTATGTGGATGGAGTGACTCTCTGTCAAAATGCTGGAAGAGTGCTCAGATTAACTTTTTTTGTTTGTTTGTTTGTTTTGGTTTTTTGAGACAGGGTTTCTCTATATTGTTTCGGAGGCTGTCCTGAAACTCACTCTGTAGACCAGGCTGGCCTCGAACTCACAAAGATCTGCCTGCCTCTGCCTCCCGAGTGCCGGGATTAAAGGCGTGCACCACCAACGCCCGGCCAGATTAACTATTAAAGAGAGATTTAAGGATAAAAATTAGATGTTTGGTCACTGAGGTCAGGTGAACTGAAGGAGCTTTTTATTTGGTTGTCACAGGATCTTCAGACAATCTGGAAAGAAATTTTGGAGCCAGATCACAATCAAGATAATAGTTCTTTTTTTTTTTTTCTCTGTGGCTTTGGAGGCTGTCCTGGAACTCGCTTGGTAGTCCAGCCTGGTCTCGAACTCACAGAGATCCGCCTGCCTCTGCCTCCCGAGTGCTGGGATTAAAGGAGTGCGCCACCAACGCCCGGCCAAGATAATAGTTCTTTCTCCTACCAGAATGTTGGATGATGGCTCCATTGCTGTAGGAGTTTTATTTCTGAAACTTAGGGCCTACTCTTGGCAAATACATAATAATATAAACAGTAAGTGTTCATAGACAGTTGAATATTCTGAGAAAAATGCCCCTAGGAAGATTGTGTTTATGACCACTATTGATAGCCAGCACAGCTTCAGAGCAGGTGAAAAAAACAAAAACAAAAACCAACTCCTTCATTCAAGGTTCTCCACATGAACAGGACCGGTAGAATGAATCTCTCCATGTATGTAGAAAGTGGATTAGTTAGAATTTAGGAAATGGAAAGTTGTGATCTTGACCAATGTTACCAGCTCCCTATAATTCTTTGTTTATAGAAATTAAATAAACACAGACTTCACAAGTTTCACAAAATTCACTCAAATTGACCCTTGACCTGTTGTTTCTGACCCTCGAGCTACTGATATTTCTTCCCAAAACAGAAGCCACAATCTATAGAGCCCTCTCTGGAAATGGATGTGATGTCTTGCTATGGACCAATGTAATTCCTTGTTGTTTTGGGTAAATGCAGCCTCACTGATGCTCAATCACAAAAGAGCATAGACAAATAATTTAAAATTTGTTTCTATGGATTACAGCAGAAAACATAGATTCTGCCCTATCTACCTGCCCAGCACCATGCACACTTGAGAAATCTCTGCAGATCAGAAACTCCTATTCTCTCTGGGAACTGAACTTCACTGAATCATATCGGTGTGTTTAGTTGCACAACCAAGTTACAAGCATTCTAATCATGTATTGATGAAAGACGATCCACATCTCCAGTTCAAAAACAATTTACAATATTTATAAAATAAGTCTGCAAATGGAACGCAATATTCAAAACTTTTAGAAATCAGACTTTCAGTATTCTAATCCATCTTCCCACTGCAACCAAAATTAATGCCTATATGTGAACACAGGACAGTCATACTGCAATAATTATGTCCTTCTATGCTAGGGCTATAAAGTCTCTCATTACCTAATAAATCCATATAAGGAGGGACTGAGGACAGAGGTCACTGCCTAAGTCACCACATGGACTGTGGGAACAAGAGACCTTGGCCCAATTTCTCCATCAGCCTGGGAGCAGGCAGCTTTAAGACAATATTTTTTTTTGGTTTTACGAGACAGGGTTTCTCTGTTTTGGAGGCTGTCGGTCCAGCCTGGCCTTGAACTCACAGAGATCCACCTGCCTCTGCCTCCCGAGTGCTGGGATTAAAGGCATGCGCTGCCACCAACACCTGGCTTTAAGACAATATTTATTAAAACCTGTTTACTAAAAACAATATGGTGCCTGTAAGAAATGTTTAATGGAGCAATAAGTTCCTGATAAGGGCTCGATCATGGGCACACTCTGACCTTGACCTTTTCCAATGACTAACCGCCTCTTCCTGACCCCCACCACCACCTCTGGTGTCAGAGCATATAATAACCAGCCAACATAAGTATAAAGTGGATCCTTCTTGAAGGGCCTTCTGGGAGCCTCCTTGAAGCTTTCTTTGTATCACTGACTGGCCTCTGTGTCATCAATCCCAACACCCTCCACACATGCTCAGACACAGTCTGGGCAGTGGGTGCGGCAATGGACCAACAATACTACAGACTGGATCATGGTCCACTCAAGTCCCAACTGAGTTGAAAGATCACTGGATGATGGTGGCACATGCCTTAAATCCCTGCACATGGGTGGAAGAGACAGTCAGAACTCAGTGAGCTGGAAACCAGCCTGTGTACAAGGTTTGTTGCAGGACAGCCACTACTGTTACACAGAGAATCTCTGTCTTGAAAAACAAACAAACAGTAACTAACTAAATACTTAAATGAAATGATAGTTCAGCAGGCCTGCTCTGAACATGATGCACTCACTATGGGATAGCTTGTCATCTTTCCTAAAACTCATCTCAGCAAAGTCAGAAGAGATCCATGGAAAGAACTCACAAAATACCTGCCACTAGTAGTCCTGAGTGCTAACCCTCACCAGAAGCTCACTTTGGCTATGGCCACCCAGCTAGGACTCATAATAGCAGCTTCCCTACTGGGTGACTGGACATGAAATGACTAAGACAGCACAGTCCTTCCAGCTCTGCCCTTCTAGAACAGAAAACAGAGGCCTAGTCTAGAA
Source organism: Mesocricetus auratus (assembly GCF_017639785.1). NCBI lineage: Eukaryota > Metazoa > Chordata > Mammalia > Rodentia > Cricetidae > Mesocricetus > Mesocricetus auratus. Next base: position 3,126,997 of record NW_024429215.1, on the reverse strand, counting down.
AGCTTGTATTTTTGTAGACATTCCTCCTCTCCCATAGAGCAAGTACATTCCATCACACACTCAATGTGCAGTGCAGCAAACCCATTGCCTCAGAGCTGGGAATCCAGTGACCAAACACCAGTCACATTCACACATTAACTGTTGTTACAGTGTAACTGAGTTAAAGAAAAACAGGCCACCACTTAGAAAACAATGAGTTAATGATAGGGCTTGGAGGCAGAAAAGACAATTAGAATATGATGCATTTATAAACTCAAAAATTATTTTGAAAAGTTGAAACATGTTTTATGGCCATGTGCTCCAGAGACTAGCGACTTGGATTATAGCACATTAAATATTTATAATAACTTTTCTCCAAAGATGAACACCATAAACCGGAAAAATACCAGTCCTAAGGGGTAGATACCAGCAGTTAAGTAAAATACAATCGCACAGCAAAATATTCCTAAAACAATTTCTTTTTTTTTTTTTTTTTTTTTTTGGTTTTTTCGAGACAGAGTTTCTCTGTGGCTTTGGAGGCTGTCCTGGAACTCGCTTGGTAGTCCAGGCTGGTCTCGAACTCACAGAGATCTGCCTGCCTCTGCCTCCCGAGTGCTGCCTAAAACAATTTCTTAAGTACACCATTGACATGAAACAGCAGGTCATTCTTCAGGGACAGGGTCCCGAGGTGAAGGTCATAGGGGATATGACAGATAGGACAAGTAAAAGTTAGGAGAGATAAATGATAGATTGGGGAGGTATTGCAGAGGATATGCCCCAGACTAACTAAGCCTCATAAAAAGAATAGCATCTTGTATGATTCTTAAATTACTTGGGAGGATGGAAGGAGATGGGAGAATTATATGAAGTCATCAAAAACTATGACATAATGGGAGAAACTCAGGAGCAGGCTATTCAAACAATGCCACAGAATGGAAACAGATTTATCTTAAGCACATTACTGCCTAAAGACTCAGTGGTTCAGCCCACAGAAAACAATAGCTCCATATGGTGGGAATAGGTGGGTTCTTAGGACTTGAAGCAACCCTTCCAAAAATCCCTGGCCCCAGAGCATTACCAGCTCACCCTAACATATTGCAGGTTTTAGAGAAGGAACAATGTTTTGTTGTCAATACATCAGGCCTTCAGGTAATGCTCCTTAGTCCTAGGCCGCAGGCTGTTACTAACTCTCCCAAGAATGTTCCTCCTCCCAGCCTGAGGGCTTAAATGAAAGCCTTGTTGAAGATGTAAATTCTTAACACAACAGTGTTGTAGTTGCAAATAATTGTTTTCTGGTGTCATATTGCTCACCTGGCAAAACTATGCTTTTCTCAAGAAAAATAATTCAATTAACCAGGCCTTGGTAGTGGCTGCCTTAAAACCCAGCACTTGGGAGGCAGAGGCAAGCAGATATATATGAGTTCAAGGCCAGCCTGGTCTACATAGTGACTTCCAGGACAACCTCCAAAGAAATAAAGAGAAACCCTGCCTCAAAAAAAAAAACAAAACAAAGCCGGGCATTTGTGGTACACGCCTTTAATCCCAGCACTCGGGAGGCAGAGGCAGGCGGATCTCTGTGAGTTTGAGGCCAGCCTGGTCTACAAGGACAGCCTCCAAAACCACAGAGAAACCCTGTCTCGAAAAACCAAAAAAAAAAAAAAAAAAGAAACCTAGAATTTTGTGACACCTCCATAGAAGTTTTCTTGTGACCCTGTAATGACTGTTTGTGTAGCTAGTCAGAGGCCTGTTCTTTGATTTGGGATTGGACCTAGTGGCTGGTTGTAAATCAGGCATGACTGTTTTCTAGTAGTTTGGAGCTAAATGTCTGGACAATCCTGGTGAACAAATGTGTATCCTAACATCCAAACAAGGCTGGTTAGCATATAATTATATTTGGGTGTTTCAGAGGCAGTTCTCCCTCAGCTCAATTCTATTTTGGGAGATGTACTATTTCCTAAGCATTAGCAAATCCTTTATATCACCAATTCTACTCTTCTACATTATGGCATAATGGGGGACTTCTACCCAACACATGAGATACCTTTGGACAACTGCCGTGCCCTCTGTGGCAGCCTGTGACCGAGAATGTGCAGAGTGTGTTGGGGATTGACAACAAAGAGACCCGAAGGCTCCTCAAGAAGGCTTTTTTTGTTTTGTTTTTTTCGAGACAGGGTTTCTCTATTGTTTTGGAGCCTGTCCTGGAAGTCGCACAGTAGACCAGGCTTGGTCTCAAACTCACAGAGATCCGCCTGCCTCTGCCTCCAAAGTGCTAGGATTAAAGGCGTGTGCCACCACCGCCCAGCCAAGAAGGCTCTCTTTTATTCCTACTCCGGTTGGTAATTACATACCCTGACAGCAGAGGTGGAGGTGGGTGGCTAGAAAGAGGCAGTTAGTCTTTGGAAAAGGTCGAGTTCAGGGTGGTTCCTGTGGGCAAGCCCTTTTCAGGAACTTGTTGCCCCGGGCATTGTATTGTTTTTAATAAACATGTTTTTAGTAAACATTGTCTGACAGCTGCCTACTCCCAGGCTGATGGGGAAGTGGGTCTCTGGCCAAGGTTTGGTGTCCCCACAGACAACCTGCACAAAATTAACTATAAATGGAGATTGCATGTACATGTTAAATACAAAGTGTTGAATGTCAAGAAGATACTGGAAAAACTAGGCTTTTCTTGAGATAGGCAAGCTGCCATATATACATCAAGAATGGTTTAAAAAATGCAAGCTGGAGCCGGGCGTTTGTGGCACACACCTTTAATCCCAGCTCTCAGGAGGCAGAGGCAGGCGGATCTCTGTGAGTTTGAGACCAGCCTGGACTACCAAGTGGGTTCCAGGACAGCCTCCAAAGCCACAGAGAAATACTGTCTCGAAAAACCAAAAAAAAAAAAATGCAAGCTGGGCATTGGTGGTGTACATCTTGAATCCCAGCACTTGGGAGGCAGAAGCAGGCAGATCTCTGTGAGTTCAAGGCCAGCCTGGTCTACCAAGTGAGTTCCAGGAAAGCCTCCAAAACCACAGAGAAACCCTGTCTCGAAAAACAAAAGAAAAAAAATAGAATGTTTATGTTGACTAGAAAGTTGTTCCTACACACGGCTCCCTGCTCCCAATGCTCTGATCAGATGAAGCCCACAGAGCAAAGTTATTGAGAGACTGCTCCCTAGATTGAAGAATTTACAAGCATGCATGGGACTTCACAAGTCCAGGAATCTGGTCTCAGTTTCCCACCCAGATACAGGGAGTGTGTGCCACACCTCCCCATCTGTTCCTCCCCATCTGCCGACAGCATCCACTAGCTCACCATGTTGTAGTTTCCCAGATCACTGAAGCTCTCAGCTCCGATCTCTGCAGCAGCAACTGCACCACAGCACACAAAACCACTGGCTTCTCTTGAAAGCCAAGCCTGAAGCCTGGTGTCTGGAAGAGTCCTGAACTTCTTCTGACTGGCAGGCCACATGTAGGGCCTGATTGGATAGTCAGGCTTGAGTGACAAGAGCACATCCTATAGGGTTAGAGTGTGCTTAAAGACACAGTATTGTGGTTCCTGCTCACGCCTCCCACAGAAGAAAAAATACGTTTTTTAGAATGGCAAAGATATGCATTTCAATGGCACTGGCTCCTGGCTGGGTCCCTGCTACCTTCCTGGTCTCCATAGGAACTTCCCCTTGTTCTACTAGATATAACTGAAAACTTTCCACACTGCAATAAGCCTCTCTGAAGATGCAGTGATCCAAATCAGACCACATCAAACTGAATTGGAAAAAGCTCATGTTTAATGGATGCAGCCCTCCCAGATCACTTTTTAGTCTCCAAGAAAGGAGATGAAAAAGAGAGACATCAAGCCGGGCGTTGGTGGCGCACACCTTTAATCCCAGCACTCAGGAGGCAGAGACAGGCGGATCTTTGTGAGTTCGAGACCAGCCTGGTCTACAAGACCTAGTTCCAGGACAGCCTCCAAAGCCACAGACAAACCCTGTCTCGAAAAACCAAAAAAAAAAAAAAGAGAGAGACATCAAAAGCTATGAGTCTGGTCTCTGGGGGACTGTTTACATACCCTGTGGGAGTGTTCATGGGTATCTCTGGGGTAGGTTTATCATGTGCACTGAGTCCTGTTACAAGTGACATAGTGATGATGTAGCCACAGCACTGAGTTCCCCTCTCATCATCAAGGAGGTGTGGGGAGCATAATGGTGTGAGTTTCAACAATAGGGGACATGATTTGTCATCATTTACCTTTCTGAGATGCAGCTGGTTTTGGAGGAAGATGGGGGAGCAGAGCTTAGGGGGACAATCAAATTAGTCTCTGGGATTCTGCAAACCTGGCACAACACTAGTTAGTTAGGGTGATTCCCTGTCCCAGAATATTAAAAATTAAAGATAGATTTAAGGACACAAAGGGAGGTATTTGTTTTGTGGTTTCATGCTGACGTCAGATGAACTGAAGATAATTTCGTCCAGGAACTACAGACAACCAGGAAAGAAGAATGAGATCTCAAATTAAAAAAAAGTCTTCCCCACTTCAGAAAGCTGAAAGATGGCTCCATTGCTTTCAGTTAATTCCTGAAATTCAAAGCAAACTCTCGAAAATGAATAATAATAGAAACAGTAGTGTTCATGGAAATTTGAATACTTAGAAGGTATTGGAACTAGGAAGAATTTGTTAATGAGCTCCATTGTTAGACAACGCACATTCCTCCATGCGCAGGTAAAAAAAAAAAAGGCAGCTGCATTATTTAAGTTTCTCTACAGGAACAGGATGTTAGAGTGCATCTCTCCATATATCTGTGAATTAGATTTATTACACTATCTCACAAGCTGTGGTCCAGGTAATCCAACCATGGCTTTCCATCATTGGAAATTTGAAGAATCCAGTAGATCTTTTCTCAGCCTTTAGGCTAAATCAAGTGAAGGATCCAATAATTGTTCTGTCTTTGAGGCTGGACTTGTCAGCTTGTCTCCTTATACACAAAAAATCCAAAGAAGTAGGCTCTAATGCCAGTAAAGGAATGAATTTCCTAGGGAGAGCTAGAGCAATCAGGCAAAAAGAGACAGCTTCCTTCTTTGAAATTGTTTATATATGTTGGTTCCCACCAGAAAGTGAGATCTAGGTTAAAAGTGGATCATATTCTAGCCAGGCATTGATGGGGCATGAAATTTTTTTTTTTTTTGGTTTTTTCGAGACAGGGTTTCTCTGTGGCTTTGGAGACCAGGCCTGGAACTAGCTCTTGTAGACCAGGCTGGCCTTGAACTCACAGAGATCCGCCTGCCTCTGCCTCCCAAGTGCTGGGATTAAAGGCATGCACCACCAACGCCCGGCGATGGGGCATGAATTTAATCCCAGCACTGGATCTCTGTAAGTTTGAGGTTTACAAGAGCTAGTTCTGGGACACACTACAAAGCCACAGTGAATCCCTTTATCAACCCCCCCCACCATGGATCATACTCTTGTAGACCAGGCTGGTCTGGAACTCACAGAGATCTGCCTGCCTCTGCCTCCCGAGTGCTGGGATTAATGGCATGTGCCACCAATGCCCGGTGGTTTTTCGAGACAGGGTTTCTCTGCATTGTTTTGGAGGCTGTCCTGGAACTCACTCTGTAGACCAGGCTGGCCTCGAACTCACAGAGATCTGCCTGCCTCCTCTGTCTCCCTGGTGCTAGGATTAAAAGTGTGCACCACCATCACCTGGTGGTTTTTCAAGACAGAGTTTCTCTGCATTGTTTTGGAGGCTGTCCTGGAACTCACTCTGTAGAACATTCTGACTTCGAACTTACAGAGATCCACCTGCCTCTGTCTCCCAAGTGCTGAGATTAAAGGCATGCGCCACCAACGTCCAGCATATTATAAATCTGTATATGTTATCTAAAAGATAACTGCACCAAGAGCAACATTCATATATATAAAATATAGGGAATACAAAAACAGAAAACTTGAAGGAAAAGTAAGCTAATAGTATTGTATACTCTGCTGCTTGATGAAAAAATTATGGTGATTTCTATTAACATCAGAACAAAGTTGCTTTTGCCTCTGAGCAGACTGGCTAGGCAGATGGGCATAGCTGCTTCCATGCAAGAACAGAAGGAGTTCATTTTAATTACCTCTGGTTTGTTCTTTGTCTCAGGTACTGGAGTTACAACAACTGGTTTGCTAACATATGGGTTCTGGGAATATAAAACAACAAAAAAAACAGTCGTTTTATTTGCTTTTACTTCCTGAGCCATCCATGTGGCCCTATTTTTTATTTAAAATTATTCTTCATAAATGCTTATTAAAGATGATACTTCAATTTCCACATGTAACTCTTCATTGTATCCCTTCCCCAAATCCATTCCAAATTTGTCCCTGTTAATTATGGGTGGATTACTGTGCTGACATACATGAATGCAGTCTGCTGCTTCCATTTTTGTTGTTTGTGAATATAGAGATATGGAACTGCCTACTTTAAATTGGATAAATTGCTAAAACGTTCATCCATGGAGCCAGGCATTGGTGGCCCACACCTTTAATCCCAGCACTTGGGATGCAGAGGCAGGCAGATCTCTGTGAGTTTGAGGCCAGCCTAGTCTACAGAGCGAGTTCTAGGACAGCCTCCAAAACAATACAGAGAAACCCTATCTCAAAAAACAAAAAACAAAAAACAAAAAAAACAAAAAAAAACCAGAAGCTCATCCATGCCTGAGGCCAATTCTCTCAAATGGAGTAGAATTCTAGTCTTTATTCAGCATCACATTTCTGACCCAGATTAGGCTGGAAACATCAAGAATAGGAAACTTAGGATGAAAAAATACCACAGTAATTAAGAGCACTGAAAAACATTTCACAGCATCCAGCCTCAATTGCCAGTATTAAGAAAAGCTTAGTACAGCTGGGCGGTGGTGGAACATGCCTTTAATCCCAGCACTCAGGAGGCAGAGGCAGGGGGATCACTGTGAGTTCAAGGCTGGGCTGGACTGACAGCCTCGAAAACAATACAGAGAAACCCTGTCTCGTAAAAACCAAAAAAGAAAAGAAAAGCTCAGTACAATCTGTAGGGCCATGATCAGGGATTCTCACACCATCTCATGGCCTTCCTGGCCATTATAAGAGGAGGAGACTCACACCATGAAAGTCATTTTTCAACCTGTGTATGTTAGTGCAATTTTTTTAGTATCAGCAATTTGGACCCAGAGGCAAAAAGAACATCAGTTTTGAAGTTTGTGCTACATAGTCTACATTTACACACAACTCAGAGAGAGAGAGAATGAGAGTAGAAAAGGAACATTAGAGAATTGAGACAAGATAATACCTCTTAAAGTTATTCCAAGTATCTGCCACTGGTGACCATATAATCATTTTTGACAAATAATAGGGCCAAGCAAGTGATCACATGTCATTAATCCCAGCCTCTGGGAGAAACTGAATATTTGACACTAGACCACAACACCACCATGTGACCTGAACTGTCCATTAACAGCTTGGTGTTACTGGACCCACGAAGTCATTAAGTGGAACTTGTAGCAATGTTTTATCAAAAGGAAGCAGGTGGAAGCAGGTCCTGAAGGTACTAACAAGCTACTTGAGGCCGGGCGGTGGTGGCACATGCCTTTAATCCCAGCACTCGGAGGCAGAGGCAGGCGGATTTCTGTGAGTTCAAAGCCAGCCTGGTCTACAAGGCAAGTTCCAGGACAGCCTCTGAAACCATACAGAGAATCCCTGTCTCAAAAAAAAAATGAAACAAACAAACAAAAAAAACCAAGCTACATGAAGTAGTTGTCCAAATGCCCATGATTCCTTTTCTTGTTACAATGCCTTGTGTTGTGAAACATGCACCTATATCCTTATAGTGCATTCCCTAAGATTGGTTGACTGAGGAAGAGAGATTATAGTCAGGTTTATGATGACTCTGTACATCGTGAAGGCACCACCCAGAAGTGGACAGCTGCTGCACTTCAACTCCATTCTGGAACAAGTGTGAAAGATACTGGTGAAGGAAATTCAGCCATAAAACAACAAAATAAGGCAACACACTCAGCAAAAGGATATACTATTCTTAAGGCTGTGATGGTCCCATTGAAGTAAGCTCCTCTTTTAGCATACACTGACCTCAATCTTAGCCTCCTGTTGCCTCACCCTTATGAGTTCCAAATGCACAGGAGTGTGACAACCAGTGATCCCCAGCAGTTTTGCTTCAGACTAGTTCTTACTCTGGAACACAGGCTGTCTGTCAATTCACTGTGTAGACTAGGTTCCCTGAGGTTCCCAAGTGCTGTCCTTACAGGCATGAGCTCCCACCCCTGTCATCTTCAGTAGTTCTTAGTGTAGCATACTCTGCTTTGCTTAAATGTATTACTTATTCTCTCCATGTAATTGTGCCTTTGTGTTGAGACCATATGTGTGTGGGGGTCAGAAGACAACCCTCAGGAGTTGGTTCTCCTCTTCCACCGTGTGTGTTCTAGGGATAGAACTCAGGGCTTCAGATTCAGAACCAGTGGCTTTACCTGCTGACCCATTGCTGGCTCAGTAACACACTTCTGAAATTAGTCAACATGCACTATTTAGACACAGTGTTATCATATCATATTTACTCAAACTGTAAAGGCAAGTTTAGTATGCATTTGTAATCAACAAATTACACATGAATTGTATAGGGCCCAGCCATGACAAGCTCAATTGAGAAGTGAGTTTCAGATTACCCTGAGGCAAAATCTGATTCCAGAAAAGATCACAAACTGAGATCAGCCAGACACCATGCAGGAATGAACCACCCAAGGGGAAAATATCTAACCTTCAAAAGGAAATTCCTAGCATTCCAAGCACAGTAGATAGGGATACCTGCTGTCCCTTAGTCCTACACACACACACACACACACACACACACACACACACACACATTGCCTTTCACCAAGATACCCTATACAAATGTGAGTCGACCATGGGTCCTGAACCTTAGAAATCTTTCATCCCAAAATCTGGTGTTATAAAAACCCCACCCTATCCCACCTGACTTGAGTTTCTCTCTCTGTCTTTTTTTTTTCCCCAGACAAGGTTTCTCTGTGGCTTTGGAGGCTGTACTGGAACTAGCTCTTATAGACCAGGCTGGTCTCAAACTCACAGAACTAACATTCAATTTACTGCCAGACAGCAACAGGTTCCAGGAAAAGCCATAAGCTGACATCACCCAGGGAAGGGACAGTATCTATGGGCAAAGTACTTGGCTTTCCAAACATTCCAACCATTATAGATATGATCGTTATATGATCGTCATGTGTTCTTGAGGTCAAAACTCACCTATTTTTTTGTGAAGATAGCAATAGCCAAATTTCAGCCAATCACATATCCTGAAACTTGAATGTTTCCTCACCACAAACTCTGCTATGATAAAAACTCTTCCCCAACCAGGTTTATAGCTCTCTGATTGTACCACTGCATGAGACACATGGAGAATCCAACCTTGAGCTTTATAAAGGCTCTTGGCTTTTGCATACGGATTCAGTGTCCAGTGTGATGTTTCCGAGATTCCCTCATACTAGGCATAACTAGGCAAAAGTTAACCCTTTCCTCCTCAAGTTACTTTTCTTGGCCAAGTTGTTTCATCACAGCAATAGTACCTCTAACTAAGATAATGATGGTCTGGGCTGGGCATTGGTGGTGCACTCCTTTAATCCCAGCAATCAGGAGGCAGAGGCAGGCAGATCTCTGTGAGTTAAAGGCCAGCCTGGTCTACCAAGCTAGTTCCAGGACAGCCTCCACAACAATACAGAAAAACCCTGTCTCGAAAAACCAAAAAAAAAAAAAAAAAGATAATGGAGGTCTGAATGGAAAACTTCCAAAGTCTGAATGAATTTTTAATTTCTCTTTGTGATCCTTGCAGTCGTAGAATTTCTCTATTTATCAGGCTGTGAGGGAACAACAGACCTTGGTCTGAGGCCCGCTTCCCCATCAATCTGGGAGCAGGCAGCTGTAAGACAATGTTTACTAAAAACATGTTTACTAAAAATAATATGGTGCCCTGATAAGGGGGGGGGAATGTCCTGGCTATGACCCATTATGTTCACTTTAATCATACCCAGGAACCTTTCCTCTGTGTCACTGGGAATTTGAACAGTTGAGGATAAGCTTTATCTTAGTACACTACCTGATTGTAGTTCCCGTGTCCTACATCTATTGCTGGATTATGTGTGGAGACTTAGGCAAGGGTTAAGTTTATGGGGCTAAGCCATTTGACCATTGCAAACAGGAAGTTCACTGCCAGGAGGTGGAACCTGTAAGCCATGAGTAATCCCTTATGTGCATAGGGCATGCTATGTGCTCATGTCTCAATTTCTCATGCTGGTATCCATTTCTCAATCCCTTTCAACCTCTACACTCAGCTTTTCTTTCAGGAAAGAATGTTTGGCATTATGTTGTGTAATAGTTCATTTTCTTTTTTTTTTTTTTTTGTTTTGTTTTTTTTGAGACAGGGTTTCTCTGTGGCTTTGGAGGCTGTCCTGAAACTCGCTCTGTAGACCAGGCTGGCCTCGAACTCACAGAGATCCACCTGCCTCTGCCTCCCAAGTGCTGGGATTAAAGGCGTGCGCCACCAAAGCCTGGCTAATAGTTCATTTTCTTAGGTAAAATATTCAAGAAGAATGAAGGAAACATTCTTTGCTTGGCCATTCATGGGCTAGCCAGCCATAGCTGCACATGTATGTAATCACAACATCTAAGAAGCTGATGTAGGAATATCATGAGTTTGAGGCCCATTGATGGTAGCTGAGGACTGTCAAAATGGCACTGTTTATCTTCTGTTGATGTGAATGATATGTTGTTGGGTATAGTGCTCTAGGTTGTCATCTGTGGTCTGTGAAAATTGGAGAACATCCCCCCAGACACATCTGTACTTCAGAGCATCCATGGTAAATTCAGTCTTTGGTCTAATGGGCCAGCCTTGGTATGTATTGTGGTCTCATTCCTTTGTATGTTTTAGTGTATTTTTGCTCTCTACATTTATAGTTTTGATTATTTGTCATACTGTGTTCCTTTTCTGGCCCTGTCTATTTGGTGTTCTGTATGCCTCTTGATCTTTAATAGGTATTCCCTTGTTTACATTGGAGAAATTGTTTTTTTTTTTTTTATTTTTTTTGGTTTTTCGAGACAAGGTTTCTCTGTGGCTTTGGAGGCTGTCCTGGAACTCGCTTGGTAGTCCAGGCTGGTCTCGAACTCACAGAGATCGAGATTAAAGGTGTGCACCACCAATGCCCAGCGGAGAAATTGTTTTTTAGACAAATCATATACAAGATGTTATCTCAGTATATCTAATCAAGTCCCTGGAAACTCAAACTAGAGAAGTATAATAAAGAAGCAAACACAAGGTAAGATCAACAGTACATTCAAGACCATGGAAAGGAAGACTAGGACCATGTCAGAGTTTGTAGTTTTCAAACAGCATAAGTTACTCTAGTACCCAAACATAACACAACTTTTTGATATTGTCCAAATACCTCAGATTATAGGTAGGTATTTAACCCCTCTATATTATCACAAAACAAATGCAAATAAACAAAAAGTTTAAAATATGTGTGGGTAGTTACTCATTAAAACTTAAAATATTTTTACATATTTCCAAAATAACTATGATGTAAAATATTTACCTAGTTATGTGTGTGTGTGTGTGTGTGTGTGTGTGTGTGTGTGTGTGTGTGTGTGCAATGTTTAATACAGACATACACCTTTTTTCTTTAGAACCATGGACAGTTGCATCCTTCTTTGGAGAGTCTGTGGATGAGAGAAGGGTTAGGACATTGGGGATTGGTTATTCTTCTTAAAGCTCTTACAAGAGATGTGGTCTGTATTCTGAGAAGTGATAACGCCTGGAGAAGGTCACAGCTGTGACATATTTTTTGGACACCTAATATATCAGATATGGAACCAGTGAGAAGAGAACAAGGGAGAATAAAACAAAGCAAGGAAGAAAGGGAAAAGGTGAAGTCGGGAGGATGCAAAGATTCCGACTGAGCCAAGCACTGACATCAGCCTGTGTCATAACTGTTTACTGAGAGCCAGAGGATCCAAGTCGGGTTTGGAAGGGACATATTAAGGCATTGCCAGCTTGGGTATGGATAGGAGAGGGGCCAGCATCTGGGCTTTACCCAGCTTTCCTCCTATCTCATGTCCTCCTTCCATGTTCAATTTAATGGAGAGCATTAGATGAAGAGTGCTGACAACAAATCTCTTTGGTAGAATGAGCCAATAATGGGAAAACAGCTAGGTTTCCAAGGGAATTTCCTTCTCATGATTCAGTACAGCCTCCTGGCAAATCTCTAAAATGTGACCTTCATTAAATTAAATTAATTGCTTCTATCTTAGACGGACACACTATTTCACAAATTCAAAGTCTCCTTCCCCTGAAAGATGCAGGACACCAGAAATCCAGTGTAACTGAGGTCTTCTGCTTCCTGTTATTCAAGTGTTGTCTGGTGCATATTTAGAGAAAATAGCTGAGACTTCACCTTCTCTTGACTAAGAATTCAGCCCTATGCTTCCTGCTTGAGTTCCCAAAGGTGGTCTCTTCCTCCTCTCACCTCTGCAGGGACCTTAAGATACCATCATGTATGATGCAGCTCTTTTTACCAGATACCTGAGGGATTTCTGAATTGAGATTCTTTAAAATCACAGGAAAGAATGTGTGTCTGTGTCTGTATTTTATGTGAATCTCTGAAGACTATGTGGCACAGGCTAGAAATCCTACAATGATCTTCCACTCTGTGTCCATATTTTTGTGTCTATAGACCTTGAAAAATAATTCTCGTGTTCCAAGTCCCTCTTCTTATTGTGATCAAGGAGGACAGTAGATGGTGGTAGAACCCCTGATACTGGGGTTACAGACAGTAGTATGTTTCTGTATGTACCAGGAATGGAAGCTTGGATGCTTTGAAAGAAACTTCAATGCTCTTAACTGTTAAGCTGTTTTCCAGCCTAAGTTTTCTCTTCTTGATTATGTTTCCTGTCAAGACTGCCTAGTCAGCGTCATATACCAGATATTGTTTAAAAAAATAGAATTCTCTTTAATTTGAGACAATGAGTCTCATTCATGATGAGCTCCCTAATTGTTTATCCACTACAACATGGTCAGCCAATTATCAATGTATATACAACCAACAAAAACATATTCAGCCAATTGTTTTCATGCATGTCTGCACACATAGTCAAACATACTTAAAAGAAGAGAATTTGTAAGGGATTTGGGAAGGGCTCAAATGAAGAGATAAAATTGGAAACTGATAAAATATCTTCTAATAATCAACTTACGGAAATAATTTTTAAGTAATAATAGGGGTGAGAGAAATGGTTCAGCAATTAATTGCACTGGGTGTTGTTACAGAGGACCCAGGTTCCATTTCTAGAACTGAGAAGTTAGCTAACTATTTCCTGTAACTCCTGCCCCCAGCATCTCCTGCCTTACTCTCGCCTCTGAATGTAGTCTGCACAAACACATAAGAAGTAACACACATATAACTATTTTTTGAAAGTTAGAATCAGTACAAAAATGGAATTCTCCAAAGCAATATTATAACTCTGAGAAACACAGTAGCCAAGGGTAATTAAAATGAACTCTTTCTGGTCATACATGGAAGCAGCTGTGGCCATCTGCCTAGCCAGCCTGCTCAGAGGCAAAAACTGCTTTGTTCTGAAGTTAATGGAACTCATCATAATGTTTCATCTAAGAGTAGAGTATGCAGTACCATTACGTAGCATTTCCTTGACGTTTTCTGTATTTGGGTTCTGAAACGTTTGTGTTTGTGGGAATTGTGCCCTTGATGCAGTTATCTTTTAGAAGAGACATCAAGTTTGAGAGACAGCGTAAGCTCCATAGCAGTGGATTTTCACTGTGTTATTTACCTGATTTTCTGATAAGAGCATGAGGAACAAGATGAACATGCTAAAGGCATTTCTTTCCATCTTTTTAGAGTTTATGTCTCTGCATGTCTTTGAAGTAAAATGTCCATAAATGTCTCTGATTTTTACACTGGGATCATGTTTAGATATAGATTTCTTCATCTGCGCCTGCATAGGAATAGAGAGAATATTACATGAATGTGTCTACACCCCCTAAGTAAAATCCACATGCTCTTTTGCTTAGGCACTGTGTTGTTTTGAAAATAACTCCCAGGCTCCCCCTGCCTCCTTCAGGTATGAAATCTTTCTCAAATCATCTGCCTAGGTTGTTGTGCTGGCTATTCTTGGCAGTCAAATGGACTACCTCAGTAATTGCCTGAAACTCACAGCATTGGGTACACCTTGCAGGATTTCTCAATAGGTTTTGAAATTAAAAACTCATATTTAATCTGGATCATTAAAGGTGCTATCCACCTTCAGGTGCTTGAGAACTGCTGCTCACCTCTAACCCTAGCACTCAGAAGCATTTGAATTTTCTGAGTTTCAGGCCAGTATGGTCCACAAAATGAGTTCCATGGCTGCACAGAAACACCTTGTCTTAACTCCCCCCCCAAATACACCCAAACAAACAAAGATCTGTCTTTACTCTGGATCAGACCTTCTGGTGGCAGCCTATATATAGAAAGGATATTGAACAAGGAAGCTCCCTCTTTGTTTCTCCTCAGCCCTGGCTAACAAGTTCATTCCTTTCTCAGAATGAGAGCCAATTCCATGAGATTTTGTTGTATGTTGAAGACCAGCAGGGATACTCAGCCTCATAAACAGAAAAATTCCTGGATTCTTCAAATTTTATTGGAAGGCAACCATTGCTGGAGTATCAGGACCAACACCTAAAACATTCTAATAAATCCATTTCTACATATATGCAGTGATTCATTCTACCAGTCCTTTTGATATAGAGAACCATGAATAATGTAATTGTGGTTTTTATTTTATTTTCAATTCCCCACTGAGGAAGCTGTGCTGGCTCACAATAGTGATTGTAAACACATTTTCCTTGCTCCATTATTCTCTAAGTATTCAACATTCCATGGAGGCTACTCTGCATTACTATTCATTTGTCAACATTTTGCTCTAAATTCAGGAATGTAATTCCTAATGCAATGGAGCCATTATCCAGCTTTCTGAAGGGAGAAAGTAACATTATCTTATCTGTGATCTAACTCTTTATATTCTTCCCTGGTTTGCCTAAGTCCCTATCGCAACTGGATAAAAAGCAAGTTCAGGTCACCTGACCTCAGTATGAAGCCACATAAGAAGCCTCTCCTAAAAAAAAAAAAAAAAAAAAAAAAAAAAGAAGCCTCTCCTATTGGTTCCCAAAATCACACTTTTTGGGGGGGAGGTTTGGAGACAAGGTTTCTCTGTATTGTTTTGGAAGTTGTTCTGGAACTCGAACCATAGACCAGGCTGGCCTAGAACTCACAGAGATTCCCCTGCCTCTTCCTTCTGAGAGCTGGGATTAAAGGCGTGCACCACCAACACCCAGCTGAAATCACTTTGTAGTTGTTAACATTTTGGCTACTTTTCAACCTGTGTGACAGAAATTCACTGGACTACACATAGTACAGAGGGCTGTAAAAGTTTGAGAGCTACTCTGTGTTCAGAAAAAAGAACAGGAAGTGCCTAAGGAGATCAGGGGACAGCAGGGTCTGCCACACCAGCCAGAGGCAAACACTTTTGAAATGCTTATCTGCTGACTCAGTAAAGGTTTTTGTTTAGTTTGAAAGGCAGGATCAGGAACCAATGGGCTATGTCTTAAAGCACAGTGTAATCCTATTGGAGGAGCTCTTGTCACTCAGGCTTCACTAACCAATCATGACCTCGAGGCTATCTGCCACTCAGAAGTTCTGCTGCGTCCTTCCTGCTGCTCTCTTCAGGCTTGGCTTTGCAGAGAAGCTTTTCTGTGGTCTTGTGTGCTGTGCTGTGACTACTGCTTCAGGGCGCTGAGCCTAGAGGAGCTTGAAAAGCACAACATGGTGAGTTTGGGGTTACCATCCCAAGACTAGTAGAAGAGACTCTTTGAGCCATTGGAACCAGTGTGGCGGGTCCTCCCCTGGCTGGCTGGGAGGAAGTGGCCAGAAGCAGAGTTTGCCGTGTTACTGCTTAGCCATCCTTTATCCTGTGTGGTCCTAATGGTCCTATGTGCCCCAGTTTATTTTTATGTGGTCCTAAGAGACCTGCATGTTCTTTGCAATTCTCTGGGTCAGCTGGCAAACTCTTAAGTATGTTCCCTCTGCTGTCTGTGCATGTGCAGAACATTGGATTGGGACTGTGTTTTGAAATATCCTGGTTGATATCACTGTTAAATGAAAGCACCCTTAGTGCTTGTTCTGTGACTATCAAACACAGATTGGCAAACTCAGAGAGCTCCAGTCCCTTTAGTATTCCAGCAGTTCTGCACTTTGAATGTTTAATATTTATGCTTTGGATGCTTTTGGAGTTAATTACGTAGATATTGCAAACAATATTTCCCTTGTAGAGAAGCACTCCACTGCTAATCTGTGATATGGAAGTGTAGAAGTGATGGCTGTAGAATTAATACTATACAGATTTCCTAGTTCTTTGAAGACATTAAGTCACTAAATAGAATTTAGGTAATGGATGACTACATACTAAATATTCCAAAGACTAATATTATGCTATTCATGACTGCTAGAATCTGGTAAATTAGATGTAGATGATTGTTCCTTAGATTTAGGCAGCTCTAACAAAAAAGGAGACAACTCCTATTTAAAAGCACCAGAAATGCCTATCCCTCCATTACAATCAGGCCTCTAAAGGCTGCTCAAGGGACCATTATGATGTTACAACCAACATTAAGTCCTGGTGTCCCATAAAGTACATTAAGTCTAGAGGAGTTGCATCTCCAGTCTTTTGCAAAGCAGTTTTGTGTCTTCTATATTGATGGAGTGGCCTTGAACCCTATCTGTACCCCCCCACCGGGCACTGCTCTTGTTATCCTGACAAATTGCCCTAAATATTGGATTAAAAATCTGAAGCTTCAAGCATCTTAAAGTACTAGTTTGAGGCACATAGTTGACTGTCCATTGCAGAAGAGGGAAAGGAATTATGTTTGAAGCATGGTTTCCCCCTTCAGAGCAGAAGAGGGGGAAACAGTGCACTGTGCACACTTCAGAGGGAAACAAATGAGGTGGCAGCAACATCGCAGTCTGAAGATGAAGGCAGTGAGATGCAGGGATCTGCATTTTGAAGAAGGACTGATGGGGCATGGGATCCTTGTGGGGACATGCTGTGACTTCTGTCACAGCACTAGACCTGCTTAACTAGTTGACTTGGGATCACTTGGTGTTTGCAGTGAATATAGGATACCAAATTAAAGATGAGGTGAACAAGAGATTAAGGACAGACAGAATCCAATTGTGTCCTTGTCTCTAATTCAGGAGAGTGAAACTCTGTATGCATCCCTTAAATTTGTCTTCTAGGCAAGTGTGATGATTTTGTTCAGAGGTATACAACTGAGAAGGATGCTATGTATGTAGGTACTGTCTGCTCCTGGTACCATACATTTTTATTTTTATTTTTATTCCTATATCTTATCTCAGGATGACATCTGAGGAATGAAACAAAAAATTGTTCTTTTGACTCCTCATGAGCATTGAAACCCATGCACACTTGTGCACCTTCATGTGAACACACAGATAAAATACCAACAAAAAGTAAACATTAGGAAGAGTGAGAAGTGAAAATGTCTATGAATTTTTCAATAAGACTGATTTTTGTTGCTTGAGGAAGGTTATAGTTTGAAAGTTAAGAAGGCTCCTTGAAGTCTTTTTTTTTTAAGATTTGTTTATTTATTATGTATACAGTGTTCTGCCTGCATATATTTCTGCAGGTCAGAAGAGGGCACCAGGTCTCATTACAGATGGTTGTGAGCCACCATGTGGTTGCTGGGAATTGAACTCAGGACCGCTGGAAGAGCAGCGAGTGCTCTTAACCTCTGAGCCATCTCTCCAACCCTCCTTGAAGTCTTAGTGATGGAACATTATTCAGAAAAGCCATTTAAGTTAAGAGAGTTAGTAGGAATGATTGAGTGTAAATTAGGGAAGCAGATGTTCTGAGGAGTAATGGCTATAGGGTACAAGAAAGTGTCCCTTCATTAGAGGAATGAAAGAACATAAGAAGAACACTACTTGTCCTGCTATTGTAAACAATTGTGTTCTATATTACACTGTTTCCAGATACACACATTCCACAGTGCTTTTGTGGGTGCCAGAAAACAAATTATAGGGAATTTCTTTCCTTCTGACATGTGGACTTGTGATTCAAACTAGCCTTTAGCCTTAATTGTAAAAGCTTTTATTTTCTTAGGCAACCCCTATGCCCTCATATTTTTATTATCTGTATGAAATGTTCAGAGCTAATTTGCATTCGTTTCGGTGGATCTTACTCAAATAGTCTTGCTGTGTTGTGCCCAATTCTGAACCCCAAAATCACTAAGAGTCTTTTGTTGCAGTTTAACAAGCTAACCCCATTAACTCCTGACTTTCAGCCATCCACAGAAGCTGATGGTTACAGAAAAGACCCTGAGAAATCATGAGGCAGGGATCTTAAAGCACAGGGTATAGGGAGTTATCTGGGGGCATGAAACAGACTCAGTACTGGTGCGCTTAAAGGTTTGGATAGCCTGCCCTTTGTTAATTGGCCAACTGGCTCTTATAGGCCATAGGCCCTTCCAATGCAGTTGCTATGCTCTGCACATCACTGCTTTACAGAGCTCTCTTTCCATGGGACCACCATTGCCTTCTGAGATTTCAGAAATTCCTAAAGTCTTGGAATGTCCTGGGGACAAAAATGGTGGTCATCATTGATGAAACTTCTTGGTAAACTGGGAAATGTTAATGAGGCAAGCACCCACATAACAGTTGTTTTGAGGCATTGGGTTGTATTGGGTACTTTGGAAGACCAGCTGGTGTTCATGATCATGGAACCATTTCTCAATCCTTCCCCTACTTTTTTGGGGGATATGGAGTCTCTGTGTAGCTTAGGTCCTCCTCACATGTGTCCAAGCACTTGTGGGTTTTCTTTTGTTTGTTTTTTTGGTTTTTTTTTTTTTTTTTTTTAGGTTTTTCGAGACAAGGTTTCTCTGGCTTTGGAGGCTGTCCTGGAACTCACTCTGTAGACCAGGCTGGCCTTGAACTCACAGAGATCTGCCTGCCTCTGCCTCCTGAGTGCTGGGATTAAAGGCATGCACCACCAACGCCCGGACACTTGTGGTTTTTAAAACCTTCACTGCAAATTCAGTTGATTCTCTTAGGTCTGACTTTATATGTTTCTTAGTCATTTTCCTTTTCAGATTCTAATATTCTTACATTGCTCGCATTGTTTAGTGTTTTGTTGATTATGTGGCAAAGGAATTTTCTATTGTGGCCCAATCTATTTGATGTTTGGCATGCTTCATTGTACCTTCAAAGGCACCTCATTAATTCAGGATATTTTTCTTCTGTTATAGGAAATAATATATACACCTTTTTCCTGAGTTTCTTTTTCCTCTATTCCTGTCATTCCTAGGTTTGGTCTCTGCAAAATGTCCCACATTTCTGGGATGTTTTGTGTCAGGAAATTTATAGGTTTAACATTTTCCTTGGCTGATCTATTCATTTCTTGTAGCATATCTTCAGTGCTTAAGGTTCTCTTTTCCACCGTCTATTCTATTGGTGAACCTTGTCTCTGTGCTTCCTGTTTGCAGTGCTCAATTTTTCATTCCTGGGATTCATTCATTTGTGTTTTCTTCTCTTTTTTGTGGCATGGATTCTGAGACAGGGTTTCTGTGTGACTTTCAAAGCTGTCTAGGAACTAACTCTTAGCTGACAGGGATCTGCCTGCCTCTCCCTCCTGAGTGCTGGGAGTAAAGGCTTGCATCACCAACACCTGGCCTATTTGTGTTTTCTTTATTGTTTCTATTTCCATTTTCAGGTCGTAAACAGTTTCATGAATTTGTTTTAAGTACTAGTTTGTTATTTTCTTTGTTTTATTTAAGGAAATGATTGTTAGCATGTTTTTTTTTTTTTTTTTTTTTTTTTTTGGTTTTTCGAGACAGGGTTTCTCTGTGGCTTTGGAGGCTGTCCTGGAACTCACTTGGTAGTCCAGGCTGGTCTTGAACTCACAGAGATCCGCCTGCCTCTGCGTCCCAAGTGCTGGGATTAAAGGCGTGCTCCACCAATGCTCGGCTGAGTGTTAGCATGTGTTATGATAGTTTTTATTAGTTATAATTTAATTATTGTTTATTTGGACAATGGTAAACCTTCACATGTCTTTATTTTATGAAATGTTACTATATTTTGAATTTCTTGAGTGTATTGGTTTGGAGCCTTATTGTGGAGAAACAATTGTAGTTTTTTACTCTTGATTTTTGAGTCTTGTCTCTCATCTTTTCTTGACTTATCTGTGTTTTCCAGTAGTTAGTGTCATCAATGTTGTATTTTTGCTATTTAAGTTACCAAATTGTTTGCTACATTGGTATTTTTTTCATTATCTTCTCATTCATTGTCACTGTGTCCTAGTTAGCTTCAGGTGTCAACATATCAGAGCCTACAGTCACCTGTGGAAGTTTTCCTCTCAGAATACCTTGTTGCTATGCTTTGAGAAATTCTTTTTTCATTGATGATTTATGTGTGAAGACCTTTTCTTTTTCTTTTTTTTTTTTTTTTTTTTTTGGTTTTTTCAAGACAGGGTTTCTCTGTATTGTTTTGGATGTGAAGACCTTTTCACTGAGGGTGCAATATCCCTAATAAAATTGGCCTGGTATGCATTAGACAGCTAGCTGCAAATTAGATAATGATTAAGTAATAAGAAATCCAGGAAAAAAGACTCTTCATGGTTTTGGCTTCAGTTGCTAGCTTGACTTTCTATCCAGAGGAAATTTGTTAGAGAATTCAATCACAGCAGCAGAGAAAAAAGGTGGAACAAAAATGGGACACCAATCATTATTTGGTTGTTGGGCAGAACCTGAGAATTTCATCTTTGGGAAGAATGTGGAAGATGTCAGGTCTTTGGAAGGCCTTGCATATCTTTAGACAGAGATTAATCAGCTGCTGTGGAAGGACCTGGAAGTTGACCTTGTTCAGGGGAATGACAGGTTGTGGAGGCCCAGGTCCTTGGATTTCAGTGGGAAAGAAATTCCATGGTAAATTAGGCAAGAAGAAATTTGTTTGTTAATTTGGCTTCTAACCTTTCTTATTATACCCATGCCCCTAATATATTGAGTAAGGCAGAATCAAATAATAATGTCTTGATTTCTTAATCAGAATATTGATCTCTTAGAGAGCTATTTACTGATAAATCATTCAGGACTACAGTAAACAAAAAGTAAGTGGATCATAAATAAATAAAAATTCTATGGTTTGAAAAGAATATCAACACTAGGTAGCTCTAGATGGCAGTCAAGTGCTGAAGAGATGTTGGAAGTTTCAGGGAGATTATCACCCTTAAAGAGAAAGCCCTTGCTCTACATTGAAAGCTTAGCTAATTACTGGAAGGGTAACAGTCCATGCTTCTGTGCCCTCAGTTAGCATAAGGTTTAACAAAGTGATTCCTAGATCTAGGAAGCAATTTTATACAAATCATGCTACAACTGTGGCCCATGTCAGAGACGGTCCATCAGGATTTGGAAGCCAAAATTGGTGAATCATCAAATGTTGTACAGGTTCTGGAAACAGGAAAGATTCATAATTTAAGGCCATGCATTTTTTGGCTGTCATTTGATCTCAGCACTCTTGTAGGTATGTGTGTTTTGTAAAGTCAGAGTTCCAGTGAGGTGACTGTGAGAGTTCACTGGATGATGCTGTGAGGAAAAAGCCTGGGTTGTGTTTTGAAACTTTAGATGCAGAGATGTTTAAGCCACAAGACATCTTCCATGGAGAGCAGCATTTGCTGAGTGGAGGTAACCAAAGGGAAAAATGTTTGGGAAGTTGTGAGGATAGATCCACCTATTACCTTTGAAACTGAATCCCCATGTGTCTCACACAGAGCTACTAGATTTGATGGCTGCCCTGCTGGTTTTAGTTTTGCCTTGGTCCAATATTCCCTTACTATGTTTCAACTTCTCTGCTTTGCAATGGGAATGGATTTATTGCAAAGTTGTAACTTTTCTTTTTGATTGTGCAGGTTGACACAGTCATGATATTGCCTTGAGTGTCAAAAAAGACTGTACAATTATTTGAACAATGTAGGGGCTTTTGCTGAGTAGGATGATCACTGGAGTGACTAAATAATTTTCTTCATAGGTGACCCTTTGCCTATAGGATGCTGCATTTGCACATGCATCTCTACTTGGCTGCTTTTTGGTGCTTGTGTAAGCTTTAGTAGGAGGACCCTTTCTGGAAGAAATTCCTTATTGGGGATGGAATTTTTGGTTTATAATCTCAACCCATTTCCTATTTTGTTTCTACTGTGTTGTGGTTGGCAAAAATCAGCCATCTGCCTGTCATGACTTAGCTAACATTATAGATAGCATGACAAAACCACATTAGATACAAGTGAGGAAATTGTTATTCAATGCTAAGATATTTTGCCTGTTTAAAAACATGGTCTTTTTTGTTGTTGTTGTTTCTGAAGACAAGGATGACCTGAATAACACTGGTTGTCCTAAAAATCACTTCAAAGACCAAACTGGCCTTGAATTCCGAGACTCATGTGACTCTTGTTCCCAAATTTTGGGATTAATGCTGTGCCAATGTCTTTAGGTTGATGATGCCTCTAGTGTACAAGTTTTTGTACACTTCAAGCATATGGTGTTTTGCTGAACTTCACCCACAACTTGAGTTTCTAAATTCAGCAAAGGATGTCATTCTCTTTCCCAGCCTACCAGTATTCATGACATGAATACTGCCTGAGTCTTCTGAGTCACTGGATTACAGGTGTGTGGCATTCTTTCTGATTGTTGTTTTTATTTTTTAAATGAATATGATTCTTTGTCTGCATACAGTGATATGCACAGCATGGGTGCCTGGTCCTCACAGTAGTCATTAGATGTTCTTGCAATGGATAGTTGTGGTCCCTGATGCAAGTCATGGCTTGCATGTGAGCTCACCTCTATGCTAGTGCTACAAGACTTGTTAAATTTTTTTGGCTTCTCTCCTGCTTTGTGTTGATTATTGGTGATCAACATTTACATTGTAAATGTCTTCACCTGTCTATGTTTAAATGCTTAAATGCAGTTCCTTTTTGTAAGATTTGCTAAAGCTACAATTTAAACTGGAGCACTTCAGATTTTATGAAGATGAATACAGGACAGGAGTGAATGCACAACTTCTTATAGGAACTTCAGAAAAAAATACACCTCTCAGTTCATCTTATCTTTATTGCTTTTGTCATTGATGTTTGCATGGGAGACAGTTTCTTAATATTTACCTCTTGATTGAGTAGACTAGGCTAGCATTCACCTGATAGGCAGATACACTTATCTCTCCTTCTGAGTATTGGGACTAAAGTCATGAGTCCTTAAACCAAGCTTGCTCAAAGTTTTATGGTAATTATTCACACAGTCTCTCTGATGGATACTCAGTCTGTTTATCTGTTTGCAAGTCTCTCTGTGTCTGTTAATAGTCATTTCTATTGTGAGATAATATCCCATTCAGAACATTCAGAAATGATAGAGGTATAACCCATCAGGCTCCTTCTAAAGTGACTTAAATATAATACCTGTGCATAGAATAAGAATGGGAAAGTACAACATTATATGAGGGAACTGTCAAAGAGTATACATTGACAGTGCTGCCTAATCATGCTTTTCGGTTTTAAACATGTATGGGATATTTTAAGGTAATTAAAAAAGTAACACATTATAAATCTTATTTTTCAGAGGGAGTTATGCTTTATTAGTATATATTATAAATTTATATACATATATAAAATCATAAATGCACCCCACATTATGTTTTCATTATTAAAATTATCATATTCAAAGGTTTTTTCATTTGCTTGCTATTACTGCCAAAATTGAAGTTACTAACAAAAAAGATCTTAAATTTAATTTAATAAACATAAAAATGTTTTCTTTTACATTGCCAAAATAAGTGCCATTTATACCAAATGTCCAAAATACAAGCATGCCATAAACCTTTTAACACCAATGATAGAAAAAAGTCACTTCAATAGTATTTTCTGGTATCAAAATGAAAGTATGCTTTTGATATTTCAAATTTAGGCAAAATACCATATTTGCAAAAACCAAAGGACATTTTACTTTTCGAAGAATGCAAACAAAAACAGAATCTATTCATTTAGCAAATGCATGCCAAGAAGAGCAGATTACTAAAAGCTAATTGTCATTAAAACTTTTTTTAAATTTTTTTTTTATTTTCCATTTTAAATTTAGATAAGAAACGAGGTTGCTTCACAAGTCAGTTCCAGGTCCCTCTCCCATTCCCTCCCCTCCTCCCGTGCCCTCCCCCCAGCCCCCCCATTATCCCCTCATTCCCCCAGGGAGGGTGAGGCCCTCCATGGGGGGGTGTCCATAGTCTGTCATTTCATATAGGGCAGGGCCTAGACCCTTCCCCAAGAGTTCAGGGTGAGAGTGCACCTCACATTGTTCTATGGGAGTCCAAAGTCCGTGTGTATACTTGGGATGGGTACTGATCTGCTGCCCAAGGCTCAATAGATTCCCTAGGCCTCCTCACTGACACCCAACTTCAGGGGGTATTGATCAGTCCCATTCTGGATTCCCAGGCTGACGCCTGGGTTTCAAGAGTTAACCTTTGTCTAGTCAGCTGTTTCTGGGGGTTAAACCAGCCCAGTCTTAATCCCTTTGATCATCAGTACTCCCTCTCTGTTACTGGCTTTCTTGAGTTCAGCTCAGCACTTAACCAAGGGAGTCTGCCTCTTCTTAGATCAGCCACTAAATGAAGTTTCTGTTTCCCAGACTCTCTGGCCATAGGATTGTAGGCTGGCACTCCCCAGATCTATGTCTAAAATCCATATATGAGAGAGTACATGCCATGTTTCTCTTTTTGTGACTGGGTTACCTCACTCAGGATGGTTTCTTCTAGTGTCATCCATTTGCCTGTGAATCTCATGATTCCATTATTTTTTTCTGCTGAATAATACTCCATTGTGTAGATGTACCACATTTTCTCTATCCACTCTTCGGGTGAGGGACATCTAGGTTGCTTTCAAGTTCTGGCTATTACATATAAAGCTGCTATGAACATAGTGGAGCAGACATCTTTGTTGTATGAATGGGAATCTTTTGGATATATGCCTAAGGTTGGAGTTGCTGGGTCTTGTGGTAGGTTTATTCCCATTTTTCTGAGGAATCTCCATACTGCTTTCCAAAGTGGCTGAACCAGTTGGCACTCCCACCAGCAATGGAAGAGTGTTCCCCTTTCACCACATCCTCTCCAGCATAAATGGTCATTGGTGTTTTTGACTTTAGCCATTCTGACAGGAGTGAGATGGTATCTCAGAGTTGTTTTGATTTGCATTTCCCTGATGGCTAAGGATGTTGAGCACTTTCTCAAGTGCCTCTCAGCCATTTTAGACTCCTCTATTGAAAACTCTCTATTTAGTTCTGCAGCCCACTTTTTAATTGGGTCCTTTGCTGTTTTGGAGACTTGCTTCTTGAGTTCTTTGTAAATTTTGGAGATCATCCCTCTGTCAGATGTGGGATTAGTGAATATTTTTTCCCATTCTGTGGGCTGCCTTTTTGTCTTGCTGACTGTGTCCTTTGCCTTACAGAAGCTTCTCAGTTTCAGTAGGTCCCATTTATTAATTGTTGATCTCACTGTCTGTGCTACTGCTGTTATGTTCAGGAAGCTGTCTCCTGTACCAATTCGTTCAAGGGTACTACCCACTTTCTCTTCTAAGAGGTTCAGTGTGGCTGGATTTATGTTGAGGTCTTTGATCCATTTGGACTTAAGTTTTGTGCATGGCGATAAACATGGATCGATCTGCATTCTTCTACATGCCAGTCTCCAGTTATGCCAGCACCATTTGTTGAAGATGCTTTCTTTATTCCATTGTATATTTTTAGCTTCTTTGTCAAAGATCAGATGTTCGTACGTGTGTGGGTTAATACCCGGATTTTCAATTCGATTCCATTGGTCTACCTGTCTATTTTTGTGCCAATACCAAGCTGTTTTCAGGACTATAGCTCTATAATAGAGCTTGAGGTCAGGGATGGTGATGCCTCCGGACGTTGCCTTGTTGAACAGGGTTGTTTTGGCTATCCTGGGTCTTTTGTTTTTCCATACAAAATTGATTATTGTTCTTTCAAGGTCTGTGAAGAATTGTGCTGGGATTTTAATGGGGATTGCATTGAATCTGTAGATTGCTTTTGGCAGGATTGCCATTTTTACTACATTGATCCTACCTATCCAAGAGCATGGTAGGTCTTTCCATTTTCTGAGGGCTTCTTTAATTTCTTTCTTTAAAGAATCAAAGTTCTTGCAGTACAGATTTTTCATTTGTTTGGTTAGCGTTACCCCAAGGTATTTTATGTTGTTTGTGGCAATTGTAAAGGGTGATGTTTCTCTGATTTCTCTTTCAGCCCTTTTATTATCTGTATATAGTAGGGCTACTGATTTTCTTGAGTTGATCTTGTAGCCTGCCACTTTGCTGAAGGTGTTAATCAGCTGTAAGAGTTCCCTGGTAGAGTTCTTTGGGTCATTGATGTAAACTATCATATCGTCTGCAAACAGTGAAAGTTTGACCTCTTCCTTCCCAATTTGTATCCCCTTGGTCTCCCTTTGTTGTCATATGACAATAGCTAGAACTTCAAGTACCATGTTGAAAAGGTATGGACAGAGTGGACAGCCTTGTTTTGTTCCTGATTTTAGAGGAATTGCATTGAGTTTCTGTCCATTTAGTTTGATGTTGGCTGTTGGTTTACTGTATATAGCTTTTATTATGTTTAAGTATGTCCCTGTTATCCCAGATCTCTCCAAGACCTTTATCATGAAGGGGTGCTGGATTTTGTCAAAGGCTTTTTCAGCATCCAGTGAGATGATCATGTGATTTTTTGTTTTTCAGCTTGTTTATATGTTGGATTACATTGATGGATTTTCGTATGTTGAAACATCCCTGCATCCCTGGGATGAAATCTACTTGATCGTGGTGAATGATTGTTTTGATGAGTTCTTGGATCCGATTTGCCAGTATTTTATTGAGTATTTTTGCATCAATGTTCATGAGGGATATTGTTCTGAAGTTCTGTTTCTTACTTGTATCTTTGTGTGGCTTGGGGATCAAGGTTATTGAAGCCTCATAGAAAGAGTTTGGCAAAGACCCTTCTGCTTCTATTGTGTGGAACACTTTGAGAAGAATTGGTATAAGCTGTTCTTTGAATTTCTGGTAGAATTCTGCACTGAGGCCATCTGGACCTGGACTTTTTTGGTTGGGAGACTTTTGATGACAGCTTCTATTTCCATAGGGGTTATAGGTCTATTTAAATTGCTTATCTGTTCTTGATTTAGTTTTGGCAAATGATAGCTGTCCAGGAAGTCATCCATTTCCTTTAAATTTTCGAATTTTGTGGAGTACAGGTTTTCAAAGTATGACCTAATGATTCTCTGGATTTCCTCAGAGTCTGTTGTTATGTCCCCCTTTTCATTTCTGATTTTGTTAATTTGCGTGTTCACTCTCTGCTGTTTGGTAAGTTTGGACAAAGGTTTGTCTATCTTGTTGATTTTCTCAAAGAACCAACTCTTCGTTGCATTGATTCTTTGTATTGTTTTCCTGGTTTCTACTTTATTGATTTCAGCCCTCAATTTGATTATTTCCTGGTGTCTACTCCTCCTGGGGGAGTTTGTTTCTTTGTGTTCTAGAGCTTTTAGCTGTGATGTTAATTCTCTGGTATAACTGTTCTCCTGTTTCTTCATGTGAGCACTTAGTGCTATGAACTTCCCCCGTAGCACTGCTTTCAAAGTGTCCCATAGGTTTGGGTATGTTGTGTCTTCATTCTCATTGAATTCGAGGAAGTCTTTAATTTCTTTTTTTATTTCCTCTTTGACCCAGGGATGGTGCAGTTGAGCATTATTCAATTTCCATGAGTTTGTAGGTTTTCTGCAATTTGTGTTGTTGTTGAATTCTAATTTTAAGGCATGGTGGTCTGATAAGATGCATGGAGTTATTCCAATTTTTTTGTAGCTGCTGAGGTTTGATATGTTGCCAAGTATGTGGTCGATTTTTGAGAAGGTTCCATGTGGTGGTGAGAAGAAGGTATGTTCTTTTTTATGTGGATGAAATGTTCTATAGATATCTGTTAATCCCACTTGGGTCATTACATCTATTAGACCCTTTGTTTCTTTGTTGAGTTTCTGTCTGGTATTCCTGTCTAGTGTTGAGAGTGGGGTGTTGAAATCTCCCACTATAACTGTGTGGGGCTTTAGATGAGATTTATGTTCTAATAATGTTTCTTTTACGAATGTGGGTGCCTTTGTATTGGGGGCATAGATGTTCAGGATAGACACTTCATCTTGGTGGGTTTCACCTGTGATGAGTATGTAATGACCTCCTTCATCTCTTTTGATTGATTTTATTTTAAAGTCTAGTTTGTTAGATATTAGGATTGCTACCCCTGCTTGTTTCTTGGGTCCATTTGATTGAAAAATTTTTTCCCAACCTTTAACTCTCAGGTAATGTCTGTCTTTGAGGGTGAGGTGTGTTTCTTGTATGCAGCAGAAGGAAGGGTTCTGTCTTCGAATCCATTCTGCTAGTCTGTGTCTTTTTATGGGTGAGTTAAGGCCGTTAATATTGAGGGATATTAATGACCATTGATTGCTCATCCTTCTTCGATTTGCGATGGTTGTTGTTGGTGGAATTATGTGTGGAATTTCACCCCTTTGTTCTTTTGGCTGTTGGTAGAGAGGGATTCTCTAATGCTTATATTTTTCTGGTTGTAGTTAGCTTCCTTGGGTTGTAGTTTTCCTTCCAAAATTTTTTGTAGGGTTGGGTTAGTGGACACATATTGCTTGAATCTAGTTTTGTCATGGAATATCTTGTTTTCTCCGTCTATAGTGATTGTGAGCTTTGCCGGGTATAGTAGTCTGGGCTGGCATCCATGGTCTCTTAGTGTAGGTAGAATATCTTTCCAGGACCTTCTGGCTTTCAGAGTTTCCATGGAGAAATCAGGTGTAATTCTGATAGGTCTGCCTTTATATGTTACTTGAACTTTTTCCTTAGCTGCTCTTAATATTCTTTCTTTATTCTGTATGTTTGGGGTCTTGATTATTATGTGGTGAGGGGATTTTTTTTTGTGGTCCACTCTATTTGGTGTTCTGTAGGCTTCTTGTACCTTCATTGGCATGTCTTTCTTAAGGTTGGGAAAGTTTTCTTCTATGATTTTGTTGAATATGCCTTCTGCCCCTTTGAGGTGGATTTCTTCTCCTTCTTCTATACCTATTATTCTTAGGTTTGGTCTTTTCATGGTGTCCCATATTTCCTGGATGTTTTGTGTTAAGGATTTGTTGGATTTAAGGTTTTCTTTGGTTGATAAATCCATTTCTCCTAGTGTATCTTCAACACTTGAGATTCTCTCTTCCATCTCTTCTATTCTGTTGGTAATGCTTATATTGGTAGTGCCTGACTGTTTGTCCAGCTTTTCTATTTTCTGCCTTTCTTCAGATTGTGTTTTTTTAATGTCTCTATTTCAGTTTTCAACCCTTGCAGTGTTTGCATTGCTTCTTGCAATTTTCTGTTTATCTGTTCGTCCATTTGTTGCCTTTTATGAATTTTTTTGGTTTGTTCTTTCTTCCATTTCTTGCATTTTTTGGTTTGCTTTTTGTTCCATGTCTCCCATTTTGTGCTTTGTTTCTTCTTCCATTTCCTGCCTTTTTTGGTATGTTTCTTCTTCCAATTCTCACATTTTTTGCTTTGTTTTTTCTTCCATTTCTTGCTTCATTTCTTCTTCCATTTCCTGCCTTTTTTGGTTTGTTTTTTCTTCCAATTCTTGCATTTTTTGGTTTGTTTTTTCTTCCATTTCTTGCATTTTTTGGTTTGTTTTTTCTTCCATTTCTTTGAGGGATTTTCCAATATCCTCTTTTAGGGCCTGTATCATTTTCATGAAAGTGCTTTTAAGGTCGTTCTCTTCTGCTTTGTTCGCATTGGAATGTTGGGGTCTTGCTGGTGTGGAGTCTCTAGAATCTGGCGGTGTCATATTTGTTTTTCTGACTGTGTTTTTGTATTGTCTCTTTCCCATCTATTCTTCTAGTGGGTGCAGAAACAGCCCCTTACTGGTCTGGGGACCAGAGTTCCCTTTTGGTGGGTTCTAGCAAGTCCAATAATCTGGTGGTTCTTCTATTCCTTGTCCAAATGCTGGTCCCGTTGGTGGAGAAGAAGAACAGGAATCTGGGGCACTTTGCCTCCTACCTGGTCCCCTGGACTCTATGCTGGGTCCTGTTGTACCTGATCCGGAACCACTACTCCCCTGGTCTCCCTGGCTCCTTTGGTTTCCTGGTCTCGTTGGTGGGAGAGAAGATCTGGAGTCTGGGGTGCTTGGCTCCCACCAGGATTGGGAGCTCTGTGCAGTTCCCAGGCGATCTGCAGGCACTGGAACACAGGCCAGGAAGCTGGCCTGTTTACCTGATACTGCCAGCGGAACAGCTGCTTCCCTGGACTTCCAGCCTCCTCTCGATTCCTGGTCTCATTGGTGGGGGAGAAGATCTGGAGTCTGGGGTGCTTGGCTGCTGTCAAGATTGGGAGCTCTGTGCAGGTCCCAGGTGATCTGCATGCACTGGAACACAGGCCAGGAAGCTGGCCTTTTTACCTGATGCTGCCGGAGGGATAGCTACTTCCCTGGACTCCCAGGCTCCTCTCGTTTCCTGGTCTCGATGGTGGGAGAGAAGATCTGGATTCTGGGGTGCTTGGCTCCCGCCGGGATTGGGAGCTCTGTGTAGTTCCCAGGCGATCTGCAGGCACTGGAACACAGGCCAGGAAGCCGGCCTGTTTACCTGATGCTCGTAATTAAAACTTTATAATGGCATTTTCAAATGACAGGACATTGCACTTTGCATGTCCGAAGGATTACACATGTTCAGTAATGTATTGTTGTACACTGCCTAAGTCTCTAAGTTTGTTTAAGACATACCAGCTATAATAGCATTGCATTTATGCTAACCAATGATTGATCAGTAGACTAGGCTAAAACTCAGATGTAAGAAAAATGCTTTTCAATAAGAATTAATGATAGAAGCAATGGGTAATTTTGTCATGATAAAGAATCAACCCTACAGATGCAGTTGTTAAAAAAATGAACTGTCCAACTTTTCCAGAAGTATGATTCGGTCCTCATACCTAATTGGCAGATATGTGTTGCCAAAGGTTATTTTTGGTTCCATAATGTCAACCTGTGTCTGTTCATTAGGAAGTTGAGGCCATTGATTTAGAAATATCAGCAATTAGCTGGGCTTTGGTGGTGCACACCTTTAATCCCAGCACTCGGAAGGCAGAGGCAGGCGGATCTCTGTGAGTTCGAGGCCAGCCTGGTCTACAAGAGCTAGTTCCAGGACAGCCTCCAAAAGCCTCAGAGAAACCCTGCCTTGCAAATCAAAAAAAAAAAAAGAAATATGAGCAATTATATCTATTAATTCATGTTATTATTTGTTCTTGTTTGTGGTGGTGGTGGTGGTGATGGTATGTGTATGAGAGCATGGCTTTCCTTTTTTTTTTTTTTTTTGGTTTTCAGAATGTCAGGTTATTTATTTCCTGTTTTCCTATGTGACTTTAGTTCCTTGGGTTGGATTTTCCCTTCTAGTATCTTTTGTATTGCTGGATTTTTGCAGAGATACTGTTTAAATTTGATTTTATCATGTAATATATTATTTTCTCTAGTTATAGTGATTAATAATTTCCTGGGTATAGTAATCTGGTCGGGTGTCTGTGGTTTCCTAGATCCTCATCCCTTGTGTCCAAGCACTTACGGCTTTTAAAATCTTCACTGCAATGTTAGGTTTAATTCTCATAGGTCTGATTGTATATGTTACTTGTTGTTTTTCGTTTGCAGAGACTAGCATTCTTACTAGTTTCTCTTTGTTTAGTCTTCTGATTATTATGAGGCAAGGAGAGTTTCTTTTCTGGGCCAATCTATTTGATGTTTGGCATGATTCTTTGTATCTTCATAGGCACCTCTTTAAATTAGGATATTTTTCTTCTGTTATAGAAAATGTTATATACACTTTTTCCTGAGTTTCTTCTTTTTCCTCTATTGCTGTCTTTCCTAGGTTTGTTCTTTGCTTAATGTCCCAGATTTCTGGGATGTTTTATGCCAGGAAATTTTTAGATTTAACATTTTACTTCACTGATCTGTTCATTTCTTCTATAACTTCAGTGCCTAAAATTCTCTCTTCCACCATCTGTTCTACTGGTGAACCTTGACTCTGTGCTCCTGTTTGTAGTCTTAAATGTTTCATTTTCTGGGATTCACCCATTTGTGTTTTCTTCTCTATTGGGGTGAATATCGAGATAGGGTTTCTTTGTGGCTTTGGAGGCAATCCTGGAACTAGGTCTTCTAGACGAGACTGGTCTTGAACTCACAGAGATCCTCCTTACTTTGCTTTCCTATTTCTGGAATTAAAGGCATGTGCCACCACCACCAGGCCTATTTGTGTTTTCTTTATTGTTTCTATAACTATTTTCAGGTCATAAACATTTTGTTAGTTTCTTGGAACTGTTAGTTTTCTTTTCCTACTTGTATTTAAGTTAAACAGTGGTACTATGTTGTGTGATATTTTTTACTACATATAATTTAATTATTTTTTTCTCTGGACAATTATAAACCTTCACATGTTTCTATTTTTTGAAATGTTACTATATTTTGAGTTCCTTGAGTGTCTTTGTTTGGAGACTTTCTGTGGAGAAAAAAAATCAGTGTTTTGTTTTTGATCTTTGTGTCTTCTCTCACCATTTCTTGGCTTATCTCTGTTTTCCAGTAGTTATTGTCATCAATGTTGTATTTTATGCTGTTTAAGTTTGCAAAGTGTTTGATATATTGGTATTTGCTTTTCAATAACTTCTCATTCATTGTCTCTGTGTGCTAGTTAGCTCCAGGTGTCAACATACCAGAGCCTACAGTCATCTGTGAGAACATCAGCTAAGGATGTGTGCCCATCCAAATACCTGGCTGAAATTCCTTGAGAGGTTTTTTTCATTGATGATTGGTGTGTGTGAAGGCCTTTCCACTGAGTGCAATTACTCTAAGAACTTTGGTCTGGACTGGATTTGAGAGCTAGTAACAGATGACACAATGACTACACAATGAGAAAGCCAGGAAACAGATTCCTCATGGTTTTTGCCTTCAGTTGCTAGCTGGAATTTCTATACAAAGTGTTTACAAAGATGGACTGTCATATGACAGAATCAGTGAAACACCCCCATATATTCCCTCACAGAACTGGTTAGAGAATTAAATCACAGCATCAGAGAAACAAAGTAGAACAAAAATGGCATACCAGACATTATTTTATTGTTTAGCATTACCTAAGAATTTAATCTTTGGGAAGAATGTGGAAGATGTCAGGTCTTTGGATGTCAAAATGCTTAGAAAGCTCTAAACAGAGATTAATCAACTGCTGTGGAAGGAACTGGAAGTTGAGTGTGTTCAGAGGAATGACAGGTAGTGGAGACCTAGGTCCTTGGATTTCAGTGGGAAATAAATTCCATGGTAAATTAAGCTAGAGGTAATTTGTGTGGTAATTTGGCCTCTAACCTTTCCTATTATGCTGATGCCCCCAAGATTTTCAGTAAGGCAGAATCAAATAATAATGACCTTATTTCTTGTACAGAATGTTGATCTCTTAGACAGCTATTGCTGATGAATCATTCAGGACTATAGTGGACAAAAAGCAAGTGGCTCATAGATAAATGAAATTTCTGTGGGTTGTTAAGAATATGAACACTAAACTGGGTGGTGGTGACACATGCCTTTAATTCCAGCATTTGGGAGGCAGAGGCAGGCGGATCTCTGTGAGTTCGAGGCCGGGCTGGACTGACAGCGTCCAAAACAATATAGAGAAACCCTGTCTCGTAAAACCGAAAAAAAAGAATACGAACACTAGGTAGTTCCAGATGGCATTCAAGTGTTGAAGAGGTGTTGGAAGTTTCAGGGAGATTATCACAATTAAAGAAAGGACACTTGCTTTATGTTGAAGGCTCAGCTAATTACTCAAATGATAACAGGGCTTCTATGCTCTCTATTAATGTAAAGGTTAACAAATAGATTCCTAGGCCCAAGAAGCAACGTTATACAATACCTGCTGCAACTCTGGTCCAAATCAGACAGGGTCCTTCACAATTTAGAGGCCAAATTGTTGGGATCATCAATGTTGCCCATGTTCTTTAAACAGGAAAGATGTAAAATTAAGGCCATGCAGTTTTTGTCTGTCATTTGAGGTCAGCACTGTTCTAGGAATGTGTCTTTTTTTTAGACTCAGAGTTCCAGTGAGATTACTGTGAGAGTTCGTTGCATGATGTTTTGAGGAAAAAGTGTGGGTTATATTAGAAACTTTAGATTCTGGGACATTTAAGCCATGAGATATATTCCATGGAGAGCTACATTTGTGGAGTGGGAATAACCAAACAGGAAATTATTTGGGAAGTTGTGGGGATAGATCCATCTAATACCTTTGAAACTGAATCCTCATGTGTCTGATATGGAGCTACTAGATTTGATGATAGCCATGCAGGGTTCAGTCTTGCCTTGGTCCAGTATTCCCTTACTATGTTTCAACTTCTCTGCTTTGCAATGGGAATGGATATTGTAGGTCATTGTGTGTTGGGAAGTTGTAACTTTTATTTCTGATTGTATAGGATGACACAGTCATGATTTTGTCTTAAGTGTCAAAAATGACTGTACAGTTACTTGAACACTGTAGGGGCTTTTGTTGAATAGGATGATCACTGGGGTTTTCTTCATAGATGACCCTTTGCCTATAGTGAACTAGGTCAGCATCTATTTGACTGAATGAAAAACTCCCAATAGGATGCTGCATTTACACATGAGTCTCTACTTGGCTGCTTTTTGGTGCTTGTATAACCTTTAGTAGGGCCAGGCGTTGGTGGCGCACGCCTTTAATCCCAGCACTTGGGAGGCAGAGGCAGGCGGATCTCTGTGAGTTCGAGGCCACCCTGGTCTACAAGAGCTACTTCCAGGACACCCTCCAAAGCCACAGAGAAACCCTGTCTCGAAAAACCAAAAAAAAAAAAATAATAACCTTTAGTAGGCTGAAAATTTCTGGAAGAAATTCCTTATTGGGGATGGGATTTCTCAACCCATTTCCTATTTTGTTTCAACTGTGTTGTAGTTGACACTAAACAGCCATCTGCCTGTCATGACTTCACCATCATTAAAGATAGTATCACAAAAGCACATTAGATACAAGTGAGGAAATTGTTATTCAATTGTTAGACATTTTACCAGTCTAATTTTTTTTCATTTGGTTGGTTTTATTTTTGTTTCTGAAGAAAAGGATAATATATGATTTCCTAAAAATTACTTTATAGACCATCATGGCCTTGAATTCTGAGATTTATGTAACTCTTGCTCCCAAATATTGGGATTAATGGTGTGCCAATGTATTTAGGGACTTTTATACTTATTAGTGGATGATGGGTCTAGAGAGCAAGTTTTTGTACATGTCAAGCATGTGCTGTGTTGATGAACTTCATACCCAGCTTTAATTTTTCAATTTGGCAAAGGATGTCATTGTCTTTCCCAGCCCAACAGTATTCATTACACTAATGCTGCATGAGCCTTCTGAGTCACTGGATTACAGGTGTGTGACATTCTTCCTGCCTGCTATGTTTATATGTATCTGTTAAATGAATATGATTCTTTACATACATACATTCATGTGTATAACATGTATGCCTGGTCCTCAAAGTAGAGAAAAGATGATCTTACAATGCATGAATTTGTTATAATGGATAATTGTGGTCCCTGATATGTCATGTTATCCGAAGTCACTACAAGTGCAGTAAGACCTCTTATGTGGCATTTCTCCTGCGTTGTGTTGATTATTTGAGATCAACATTTACATTGCTAATGTCTTCAACTGCCTATGTTTAAATACGTAAATCTTAAATATTCTATTCCTTTTAGTAAGGTTTGTTAAAATACAGTTTAAACTGGATGACTACAGGTTTCTGGAATATAAATACAGAACAGGAGTGAATACATAACTTAATATAGGAACTTGAGCAATAAATACAACTCGTTTCTTCCTTTAGTGTTTATTTCATTGATTTTTGCATGGGAGACAGGTCCTTAATATTTACCTGTTGCTATCCGGTAACAGATTCAGGAGACTAGGCTACCATTGAGCTGGTATGCAGATATACCTATCTCCTTTTTCTTGAGTGTTGGGGCTGAAGGCATGAGTCAATATACTGCGCTTGCTCAACATTTTATACTAAGTAATTATTGACAAACAATCTCAGATATAGACTCAATCTGTTGATCTGTTTGCATTTCTCCCTGTGACTGTTCCTTCTCTTTTGAGATAATATCCCCTTCAGAGCATTCAGAAATGATAGAGGTAAAACCTTATCAGGCTCCTTCTAATTGTAATACCTGTGTCATAGAGTAAGTATGAGAAAGTGCATCATTATATGAGGATAGTGTCAAAGAAGTATACACTTACAATGTTGTCTTAGTCATGCTTTTTTGTTTTATACATATATGGCATATTGTAGGATGCAGTAACCTATCAAGATTTGCATATCAACTTCACTCTGGAAGAGTGGGCTTTGCTGGATCTTACACAGAGGAATCTCTACAAAGATGTGATGCTGGAGACCTATATGAACCTAAATGCAATAGGTAATTCTTTGGGTTTAATTTCACTACTTATGATAAGAGGACAAATATTTCTTGCCACGCCTGCTGCGTAGCCTGTGTCTGAGAATGGGTGGAGGGTGTCGGGGATTGACAACACAGAGACTCGTTCAATGGTGTAAAGAAAACTTTAAGCAGGCCCCAAAAAGGCTCAAGAAACTTCCCAAGAATGGCCTCCCTCCAGAAAAGCTTCTGCTCTCTCCTTCCCCTGGCTGGTTCTGCTCTGACACCAAAAAACTGACTTGAGTGTGTCAGAAGAGGTGCTTAGTCTTTGGAAAAGGTCGAGGTCAGAGTGGTTCCTGTGGGCCAGTCCTTTTCAGGAACTTATTGCCCTGGGCATTGTATTGTTTTAAGTAAACATTGTCTTACAGCTGCCTACTTCTAGGCTGATGGGGAAGTGGGTCACTGCTCAAGGTCTGGTGTCCCCACAATTTCTTAGTTATTAAGGGTCTTTTGTAATTTTGAGTGAGAATGAAATAGATGGAGGAAATACTTCAGTCATGTTTCTAAGTTTCACTGATAGTTAATTTTTAAGCAATTTTCAATAATGTGTCACACTTTTTCTGGTCCTATATTTTAGGCTACATATGGGAAGATAACAACACCGAAGAACATTGTCAAAGTTCTCAAAGGCATAGAAGGTAAAATTTAATGTGTATGCTTACATAAATTTGTCTCTGAAGATAATTTAATATATACAGAAGTTACAAAGAAAACGAGCACTATAAATAGTTATACCGTAAAGTAAATTGATTATCATTAAATTGTCATGATATTATGTACCTCAACATCTGGTAAGTAAATTATGTTTGCAAGTCCTCTTTTAGGAAGGAAAATAAGATATGAATGCCTTAGATCTATTTGAGTCACAGCTCTATCAGAGACATACTGATAAGAATTGCAAATTCATTTAGTTTCACACCACTCATTACAGAAAGTATACATATTGAAAGGTGATAAATCCATTTCCAACAAATTCTCATCAGCAAATATTCCACAGTAAAGCTAGTTTTACTCATAGATGTTGCTAAGTACAGTGTGATATAGATAGTTAGAATCATGTCTAGGTGGGGGTGGTTATGTACATCCTTAATCCCTATTCTTTATGTCCATGAGGCACAGAAAGACAAACTATGTGATTGCAGGGATACAGTTTTTATTTCCTCGTCTTCCATTAGTAGTTATATCTTATGTCTCTCAGAGTACAAACCATATGAGCAAAGGGACATGGAAAGTGTCAATGTACTTCTCTCCATCTCAGAACAACTAGAAGATGTGTAGTAGTCTGCAAGTTGAATAGAATTGTTGAACATGATTCAAGTGTACAAGTGCTTGGCTGTACACCTTCATTGGGATTATTTCACCATTCTTACATTGGAGAAAAGCCCTGTGGGTACAAGCAATGTGCAATTATTTCCATTTCTCCTCACTCATTTTACAAATGTAGTTTGAGTCACAGTAGAGAAAAATTTGTCAGTGCAAAAAATAGGATAAATATATGAGTCTGTTCAGTTCTCTTCATGTATGAGAAAATTCTCATGGAGAAAAAGATGCATTAAAAGAGAACCAGGCAATAAAGGTTCTTAGCATGACAGGAATCTTCAAATATGCCAAAAATCCTTAATGAAGGGGAACACCATGAATATAAACAAAGTAAAATAAGGTTAATATCTGGTTAGTCTTTAGAATTAGACCAAATTGTAAAGTTAAATCATACTTAACAGTTTATTTAAAAAGTTTTACTTTTTAAAATCTTGATGTCCTTTTACTTCCAAACACAGTTCTCCCTCTCACCCCTCCTCTTGCCCTCCTGCCTCCTCCCACTTCTTCTCTCCCCCTAGTCCATCCCCAGCTCACTTCTCAGAAGATGTGAATGCAGTAAATCTTTTACTTGTATCAATTGTCCTTACAGGCATGAAAGAAATCCAACCAGAGAGAAACTGTCAGCACAAATTCAATATCATAAGTGCTCTGTATATGATAATCAGCTTCCAAGTCATGAAAGAACACATACTGTACAGAAAGTCCATGAATGCAATCAATGTGGTAAAGTCTACCTATGCCACAGTCATCTTCAAACGCATAAAAACACACATATTGGAGAAAAACCCCATTCATGTAATGAGTGTGGGAAAGCCTTCGCTTGTCCCATGACCCTGCAAATTCATAAAAGAACACATACTGGAGGGAAACACTATGAATGTAATCAGTGTGGTAAAGCCTTTGCAAAGAACATGTATCTTAAGGTTCATAAAAGGACACATACTGGAGTGAAACCCTATGAATGTAATCAGTGTGGTAAAGCCTTTGCACAGGTCAGTCATCTTCAAATACATGAAAGAACCCATACTGGAGAAAAACCCTACAAATGCAATCAGTGTAGTAAAGCCTTTGCACAGCACAGTCATCTTCGAATACATAAAAGAACCCATACTGGAGAAAAACCCTATGAGTGTAATCAGTGTGGTAAAGCCTTTGTTCAGAGCAGTACACTTAAAATACATAAAAGAACACATACAGGAGAGAAACACTATGAATGTAATCAGTGTGATAAAGCCTTTGCACAGCTTGGTCATCTTCAAGTGCATAAAAGGACACATACTGGAGAGAAACCCTATGAATGTAATCAATGTGGGAAAGCCTTTGCTCATATCAGTCATATGCAAAGGCATAAAAGAACACATACTGAAGAGAAGCCCTATGAATGTAATCGGTGTGGTGAAGCCTTTGCTGAGCACAGTGATTTTAAAGTACATAAAAGGACACATACTGGAGAGAAACCCTATGCATGTAATGAGTGTGGGAAAGCCTTTGCTCATCTCAGGACCCTCCAAATACATAAAAGAACACATACTGGAGAGAAACCATATGAATGTAATCAGTGTGGGAAATCCTTCGCACAGCTTGGTCATCTTAACGTACATAAAAGAACCCATGCTGGAGAGAAACCCTATAAATGTAATCAGTGTGGCAAGGCCTTTGCTGTGTATAGTTATATTCAAGTTCACAGAAGAATACATACAGGAGAGAAACCCTATGAATGCAATCAGTGTGGTAAAGCCTTTATTCAGAGCAGTACACTTAAAATACATAAAAGAACACATACGGGTGAGAAACCCTATGAATGCCATCAGTGTGGTAAAGCCTTTGCACAGATGGGTCATCTTCAGTTGCATAAAAGGACACATACTGGAGAGAAACCCTATGAATGTAATCAGTGTGGTAAAGCCTTTGCACAGGATGTTCATCTTCAATTGCATAAAAGAACACATACTGGAGAGAAACCATATGAATGTACTCAGTGTGGTAAAGCCTTTGCTAAGCAAAGTCATCTTCAAGTACATAAAAGAAAACATACTGGAAGAAAACCAAGTTGATGGCAGAGTTCTGTCAAATCACATAAAATACACTGTGTTACAAGTTCAACAAACTGAGGTGATAAATGAAGGAGGTTTCCTAGAACTGTTTGTGAAATTCTCTGCTGGAAGAAAATATTATGCCATGTTTCTTGTTGCAATTTCTGCTTGTTCTTCTATTCATTTTTCATATGACATGTTCCTAAGACCATATGCTGACATTTTAAACAAAAGCAATAGATAAGAAACAATCCCTGTAGATTGCTGGAAATCTCACTAGTACCAGATCTTTCCCCAAACCTGTACTGACTCCATCTGTTATGGTATATATCATTCTGCTATCCTCTATTCTTCCCCAACTCATCCTTCTGCCCCATCTCCTCCTCTTCCCATCTCTTCCCCCCTCATTTTCCCCCATTTCCCAGACTCCCTGAATGTGGCTGTCACTGAGGAGGCCTCCACAATCTTTGGGGCTTCTGGTACTAGATCAGTATTTAGCCTTGGCATAGGAATAAACTTTGGGAGCCTATTGCACATAGAGGAATGCTCTCTCAGGATGGACACATGGGGGTGGTCCTAAGGCCTGTCCTGGATTATAAGGCAGACCTTGGAGATCCACCATGGAGAGCCTCACCCTCCGTGGTGTGGGGATTAGGATATGGTGGGGAGTAGGGCAGAACGGGAGGAAGAGGGAGCTGGGATTGAAACATGAAGCAAGCTTGTTTCTTATTTAAATTAAAAAAAGCAATCATCCCCTGAGATGGAGTCACAAGCACTGGCATCATCTTTGGAAAAACCAATCCTTTCAAAATCCTTCATGTCATTCACATAAGAACAAACAATAAAATCTTTCCCAACAATACAATTTCATATGACTTTACAGTTGTTATCATGAGTGGGCTTACGTATTTTGTAAAGAGAGCTTTGAATAACAGAGTTAAAACAGCTCAACATTTTAAATCAACTTACAAGAACTAGGTAATTGATGTTAAACCATAGCTGACCATAAATTTTAGTAACTCGAGTTAAGAAATATGTGGTTATCCTTAACATAGGACAATTTTGTGTTTTGATTAACCCTGGATGATCTTATATATTGGATTTCTGCATTACTGTGTTAAGTAACACTAACATCATCTGTTTGGGTTTGCTTCACAACAACATCCCCTGAGATTGAATCTGTATTAAAAAAAAACCTTGCTTCTGAACTGCAAAATAAACAATCTTTGGGGCTTCCATTTTGTCTCTGTATTTGTTTTGCTACTGACAAATCCTTACCCTTATATTCTTAGAGAACTTTCATACCATTTGACTCCCATACATGGCTGGGGGTCAGTCTGTGGCAGTTGGGGACCTCAATGTGGGACATGAAGTAGGTCAGCTTTCTCTTCCATTTTCTCTATTTTTCCTAAAATATACATTTCCAGGTAAGGACAGAACCTCTCTAAAGTGCCCCCAGACTCTTTGGTAGAGAAGACATCAAGTTAAGATGGTGAGAAAATAAACATAATTGGGCATTCACAGTCCTAGGATAGAAGCTTGTTCTTGGAAGTGTTGAGCAATATGTTAGAAAGAAGAGTTGGTATAGAAGAGTTTGGCAGCATTTTAGGATTTTACATTGCATCACAAGATATAAGGAAATTTTATGAATGCCATGTGCCCTAAACAAGTCCCAGTTCATACATTTTTATTATGGGTACAAATTTGAGACCTCCTTTCAGAAAAAACAGAAATGGAAATGTATTCAGAAAAAGCACTCTGACGCCGGGCATTGGTGGCACACACCTTTAATCCCAGCACTAGGGAGGCAGAGGCAGGCGGATCTCTGTGAGTTTGAGGCCAGCCTGGTCTACAAAGTGAGTTCCAGGACAGCCTCCAAAGCTACAGAGAAACCCTGTCTCGAAAAAAAAAAAAAAGCACTCTGAGTGGATGAGGTAATTTTTCTGAGGACAGAATCCAAGTAAAATAATGCTTCCTCATCTACTGCTAATCTCAAGGCACAGCCATGCAATGGCTGAGTGAATGATGAGGAACAACATCAGCTAAATGAAGAAGTAGAGGAAAATGATATTGACTTTTCATGATAAAAATCCTTACAAGACAGAAATAGATGCCATTTTCCCACAGCCACTGTTAA
This sequence comes from Mesocricetus auratus, assembly GCF_017639785.1. NCBI lineage: Eukaryota > Metazoa > Chordata > Mammalia > Rodentia > Cricetidae > Mesocricetus > Mesocricetus auratus. The sequence continues at coordinate 3,084,837 of NW_024429215.1, read as the reverse complement.
TTTGCAAAGTCCATTTCAAAGGTAGCAATGGAGAGTGTTCCCCCAAGGCATGAAAATAATCCACTATTTGTCAGAAATTTATAAATCATGCCTCAGTATCCATTATAGCTAAATATGAAAGTGTTTTGTATCACATTATATGGATGACATACTTACAGCAGAAAAAGCAAAGGACTTAAATGAATTGATTTTGAAGAATATGATTGAGGTATTGACTCAGCATGAGTTCATTATTGCCCGTGCCAACTTCAACATAACACACCAATAAATTATTTATAAGGAACAATTCATATTGAATGTATCATTTCTGAAAAATTGCAACTTAGGATTGATAAATTGTAGGCACTTAATGATTTTCAAAAATTATTGGGAAAATATCAATTCAAATAGACCTCATCTAAAAATTACCACATGACATTGCATCATTTATTTGTAATTAAATGTTAATCGGATCCCAAATCTAAAAGAGAGTTTACAAAAGAAACTTTAAAATAATTAGAATTAATAAAAAATTTGCAAGATTCAAAGTGAAAACAAAGTATCTAAAACCATGATCCCTTATTATACTTAAAATATCTCACACCCCTCCTGAAAATGTATAACAAAAAGGTGTCCTAGAATGATATGTTTCTTTCATCCTCATGTGAAAATAATATCTTATCCTCTCATTTATTAAGAGGTGGTTAAGAACCTTGGGAAATTGGAATATTTACTTCATTCTGTAGATTATTGGGGAATTTTATTCGCTTATTATATGGGACAAATAAAAAATAATGTGCCTCAACTTCCCTATATTAAAGTTTGTAGAAGAAGCAGAGATGATCTTCTCAAAATAGCATTGGAACAAATTTCTAATGCCCATTTGGTATTCACAGATGGGTCATGCAATGAAACTTCATCTGCCAATAGAAAAGATAAATCTGTAGTTATTAAAAGTACAAAAGAAATTTCAGCACAGCAGGCAGAAATTACAACAGTTATTGTTGCCCTTGAACACATACTTGAAGAGTTTAATCTTAATGCAGATTCCAAATATGTAGTTGTTTATTTCCTGATGCAGAGACAGGTTTTATATTTGGAAATTCTAATTCAATCAAGAAACAGAATAATTTTTATAGGACATGTCAGAGGACATATTGACCTCCTAGGTCCACAGGCTTCATGTAATGCGATAGCAGATTTATTAACAAAGTAACACTTGATTGCTAGTATGGTGAAACAAGCATTAGAAAGTCATGATTTACATTACCAGTATGCACTGGCCTTGAGAAGTATGTTCAATTTTACTGGAGAACAGGTTAGGCAAATATTGAACCTTGTCCTGTTGTACATCACTCAAGAAAATGGGAGTTAATTAATCTAAGGGGCCTCAAGACTCGATTTTTGTTACAAATATATATAACTCATATCCCAGCATTTGGAATATTGGCTTATGTGCATGTTACTATAGGCAAGTAGTCTCATGGGGACATGGCCACTGCAAGAACTGGTGAGGCTGTGAAAGGTGTCATACAACATCTTGTTTTACGCTTTTTGTTAGGTCTGTCAAACAGAATTAAAACTGATGATGCTCCAGCTTATACTTCTCAAGCTTTTCAAAGTTTTGCATTCAGTGTGGTATATAACAGATAACATGAATTCCGTACAACACCCAAAGGTAAAGCTATCATAGAAAGGACTCATCAAAATCTTAAGTTACAACTTCAAAGATTAATATCCAGTGTTCTTTATTATTCACCTCATCAATTATTAGCCCATGCTTTATTTACCATTAATCATATTAACATAGATGATAAAGGATTTACTCCTATGCAAAAACATTGGGCTGAACCTCCAACAGACTATGATGTGGAAGGATCTTTTAAAATGCACCTGGAAAGGGTTAGACGGGTTAATCACCTTGGAAGAGAATATGATTGTTTTTATCCACAGAATGCAGAAACTCCAATCTGGAATCCAGACTATTGAGAACCCAGAAAAGAATAGGAAAGAATGGGAAGCAAGTAGTATGTAGATGTAGAATCTTGGTATTTCTATTCCACAGGCCTCATCACCTCCCCCTGTGTTGTCATCCACCACAAAGTCAGGTCCACTCATTTGGGGGCAGCTGAACAAACTCAGCCAGAGAACACAAGTGGTCCTTGATACCAGGAATTTACCATAGGCAGAGAATATATTTCTTGACATGCTTGCTATTATTGCTATGCAGGTATACTATGCCTCTGCAAAATCATTTTTGGGCTTGTGTTCCCCATCCTCCACTTCTTCATCTCATGCATTGGGGAGATAAAGTGTATAAAAAGATCACAAATAATAATACTGAGTTGTGAAGCAGACAGCCTCTTTCCTCCTCTCATCTGACTTCCTCTGTAATAAAATATGAGGGAATTCCAGACTCAGCCTCAATTTGTGTTAATTAAAGGAAACACCCCCAGGGAGCCTTCCCATTAATTATAGAATTATTCTTTCTGATATTCCAGAGTGGTGTCAGATATAAACATCCTCCC
>NW_024429215.1:2961142-3047606 GCF_017639785.1 Mesocricetus auratus | reverse complement strand
TAAGTTTCCCCAGTAATGAACCATGGACTGGCTAGATTCATTCGATTTTTAAGCCTTCTAGGGTTTAGACTTGACTATAGTCCCATGTTCTTTAAATAACTTTGGTCCAGTACTGCAATGATTCTCTGCTTCCCGGAACTATTCCCCATGGTTCTTAGCTTGATCCCTTACCTCCTTTCCACGATCTGGTAGGACCTCCAATTGTCGCGTCCACTCACACGGCCCTGTGTCTGAACGTGCGGAGGGTGTCGAGTTAGCGCACAGACTAGTTCAACGATCTTGAAAACTTTAAGCAGGCTCCAGGTTCAAAGAAAACTTCCAAGAAGGCTCCCACCAGAGAAGCTGCTCTCTCCTCTACCCTGGCCCTGGTTCTGCTCTGACCCCAGAAGCCCAGTCTGAAACAGCAGAAGGCGGTTAGTCTTTGGACAAGGTCGGGAGTCAGGTGGTTTCTGCTGGGCAGGCCTTTTCCAGGAGCAGCCCCAGGCATTTGTATTGTTTAACAAACATGTCTTTGGTGTCTTACAGCCACCGCTCCCAGGCAGAGAAGGGGAAGTGAGTCCTGCTCAAGGTCTGGTGTTCCACAGAAGACCAGCCTGGTCTACAAGAGCCTGCAAAGACACAGAGAAAACCCTGTTTCAAGAATACAAAAAAATAGAAAGGAAAAACAGGACACAAATTAGAAAACAATGGGGCATTGAAAGGGCTTGGAGGCAGAAAAGACAATGTGAATATGATGCATTAATAATCTCAAAAAATATTTAAAATTTTTGAAAAATGCTTTAGGGTGATGTGCTCCAGAGACTAGGCAGCACATTAAAGAATTCTTATAGCTTTTCTATGAAGTTGAACACCATAAATGAGAAAAATACCAGTCCATAAAAGTGGGCACAAGCAGATAAGTAACATAAAATCACACAGTCAGGTTATCCCTAAAATCATTTCTTTTTTATTTTTTGAGACAGGTTTTCTCTGTGGCTTTGGAGTCTATCCTTAACTTGCTCTTGTAGACCAGGCTGGTCTCTAACTTGCTGAGTTCTGCCTGCTTCTGCTTCCTGAATGCTGGGATTAAAGCCATGAACCACCACAGCCCAGACCCTAACATTATTTCATAAATACACCATTGACCTGAAACAACAGGTCATTCTTCAGAGACAGGATCCTGGGGTGAAGGTCTTAGGGCATATGAAAGATAGGACAAGAAGGTAGAAAAGATAAAGGCTAGTTTGGGAGTTATTGTTGAGGATATGCCCCAGACTAACTAAGCTTCATAAGAAGATTAGCATCTTGTATACTACTTAAAATGGAATGGATGGCAATGGGAGAATTATATGAAGTCATCAAAAACTATCATTTAATGGGAGAAAATCAGGAGAAGGCCAGTCAAGCAATGCCACACAAGAGAAACAGAGTATCTCAATAACATTAGTGGGTTAATATCAGGATTTTAAATCAAATTCCATTGGTCTACCTGTCAATTTTTGTGCCAATACTAACATGGTTTCAGGACTATAGTTGTATAATAGAGCTTGAAGTCAGTGATAGTGATGGCACTGGAAGTTCCTTTATTATACAGGGTTGTTTTGGATATCCTTGGTCTTTTGTTTTTTCATATAAAGTTGATTGTTGTTCTTTCAAGGTCTATGAGGAATTGTGCCAGTATTTTGATGGGGATTGCGCTGAGTGTGTAGGTTGCTATTGGCAAGATTGACATTTTTAATATGTTGATCCTCCCTATCCAAGAGCATGGCAGATCTTTTCATTTTCTGATATCTTCATTAATCTCTTTCTTTAAAGATTCAAAGTTCTTGCTATACATGTCTTTCACTTGTTTGGTTAAAACTGGTATTAACCCACACTCCTTAAAACACTTGATTTTTGACAAAGAAGCTAAAATTATACAATGGAAAAAAGAAAGCATCAAAAAAAGAAAGAAAGAAAAAAGAAAAAAAAGCCAGATGTTGGTGGCACACGCCTTTAATCCCAGCACTGGGGAGGCAGAGGCAGGTAGATGTCTATGAGTTCAAGGCCAGCCTGGTCTATAGAGCGAGATCCAGGACAGCCTCAAAAACATTACAGAGAAACCCTGTCTCGAAAAACCAAAAAAAAAAATCATCTCCAACAAATAGGGCTGGCATAATTGAATGCTGGCATGTAGAATATTGGAGATAAACCCACGTCTATTGCCATGCAAAAAACTGAAGGGCAAATGACCCTGGTGATCAGAAGAGGTCTGCACCACTCCTAACTGGCAGCTCACTGGCAGCTCACATAGTGACCCCTGAGTGACAAGAGCACCTCCCACACAGTTAGAGTGTGCTTAAAGACACAGTATTGTGGTTCCTGGCCATGCCTCCCACAGAAGAAAAAAATCTTTTCTAGATCAGCAAAGAACTGCATTTCAATAACACTGGCCCCTGGCAGGTTTGTAGACCCTGCTGTCTTCCTGGTCTACATAGGAACTTCCCCTTGTCCTCCTGGATACAACTGAAAAGTTTCCACACCCCAATAAGCCTCCCTGAGGATGCAGCAGTTCTAATCAGACTGCATCAAAGTGAAATAGAAAAATCTCACATTTAATTGATACAGCCCTCCTGAATTGCCTTCCAGCCACACAGAAAAGAGACAGGAAACAGAGACAGAAAAACCACAAGTATGGTCTCTGGGGAACTGATTAAATACCCTGCGGGAGTGTCAGTGAGTATCTTTCAGGGAGGGGTCATTATTTTGCTTTCTGAGATGTGGCTGGTTTTGGAGGAAGAAGCGGAAGTGGGGCTTGGGTGGAACCTCCACCATAACATTGCAGACTCTGGGTATATGGAATCCAATGGTTAGAATGAAGCTTCCACCATAACAATAATGGGACTAGCTAGCTTGTACATCCTCTCTCACAGGTGGAAGAGTGCCCAGAATATTAAAAATTAAAGAGAGATTTAAAGCCACTTAGGGAGATGTTTGTTCTTTGCTTTCATGTTGAGGTCAGATGAATTTCTTCATGGTTATCACAGAGACTTCAGACAACCAGGAAAGAAAAGAAAGAACCAGATCTCAAACAAAAAAATAGCTCTCCTCCCTTCAGAAGGCTGACAGAAGGCTCCATTGCTTTCAGTTAATTCTGGAAATTCAGAGCAAACTCTAGGAAATGAATAATAATAGAAAGAGTAGAATTCTTGGATACTTGAATACCTAGAGGATAATGAGCTAGGAAGAATGTGTTAATGAACTCCATTGTTAGACAGCACATCTTCCTCCAGGGGCAAGTGAAAAAATGCAGCTGCATTATTTAAGGTTCTCTACAGGAACAGGATGGTAGTGTACTTGTCTCCGTGTATCTATGAATTAGATTTATTAGAATGTCTCACCAGCTGTGGTCCTTGGCTTCCTACCAATGGAAATTTGAAGAATCAAGTAGATTGTTTCTTAGCCTTTAGCATAAATAAAGTGTAGAAGTGAGTAATTGTTCAGTTCATGAGGATGGACATGTCAGCTTGTCTCCTTATACACAACAATCCCAAAGAAGTAGGCTCTAATGATTAGAAAGGATTGAAGTTGGTAATTGTTGTGCACAAGTTGCAAAGTTCCCAGAGACCACCAGGAAGATAGACCCACTAAATTTCAAAAGCAATGTTTTTTTTGTTTGTTTGTTTGTTTTTTTTGAGACAGGGTTTCTCTATGGCTTTGGAGGCTGTCGTGGAACTCACTTGGTAGTCCAGGCTGGTCTCGAACTCACAGAGATCCGCCTTCCTCTGCCTCCCGAGTGCTGGGATTAAAGGCGTGCGCCACCAACGCCCGGCCAAAAGCAATGTTTTAATTGTATTGATTGCTCATCCAACCATAACAGAAGCTGGTGCAGCAGCCTCAAGAGGGAGAGAAGTTCCCTGTCTACTGCTAGGTTTTAAAGTTACAGGATTGCATCAGTAGGTAAGGGTTGTTTTCTGATTGGTTGATATTTGGGAGCAATTAGGAAAATTTCTTAAAGTCATATTTTGGCATGAAATACCAGGTGCCTTTGGCCTGACAAAAAGCCCTTCAAGTTTATATTTAGATGACAACCAAAATAAAACTATAAACCTTGAGCTTGTGACTGAAGAGCAGGTAGTGACTGTTCTATCAGCTTATCAGAACTTTATTAAATGAGCTATTAAGCTGGCTATAGTTTAACCATTAATACTATCAGAGATCTGAGAAAGATGAATTTAATACAGTTTCTGAAACTATTAAAAATGACAGGGTACAACCCATATAAAGTTAGCCACACCCAAGTCTCCATTAGCATGTAGAAATATCAAAGCATCAGTCTTCACCAAGCCTATAAAGTGAGAGGTTTTTGTTTTTCTGTGTGTGGAAGAGGGACATGGAAAAGACTGACCTTATTTTGTCTAGTCAAAATGGGTACAATCAATTCTCCAATGTCCTGACTCTTGTCCACTGTCTGGACCAAGTAGTGGCAGTGGGTATGCATTGGTGCATCCTTCCCCCCTGGTCACTATTGATAGACATCAAGGTGTCCTACAATCTTTTTTTGGAGATTTTAGGTCACTGTCAGGATCTAGAATTCTCTGGCTGATATTATAAGTTTTTTTATTTAACATTTAAAATTCTGTAGATCTTTGGAAGAATTCAGAGTTCTTTCTGGGTAAATCTGGATAGACAACTTTGTTTTAGATAGTTTTTTAAGCTGAACCTTTGAAAACATATACAGGGGACTTAGTAAGATTTTCCCTGTTATAAAATTTTTCTGTACTTGGTATGACTACAATAACATTAGTGTAGAATCTGTCTGGAGAACTGGATTTAAACTGAGTGGCCTTAGAGTGATATATTATTCAGAGCCATCCACCCTGACTGTAACTGGTTTTACCTTAGCAAACAGACAGGACATATAAAGAGACATAGTAACATAAAACAGTCAGTGACAAGAATGTAGATCTGCTGCATATGGCATAGGCAGGATTTCTGTCTGTAATGTGTGCCCTACCAGGCCCTGGAAAGGCACAACATTCTGCAAGCAAGCCAAGTTTAACAGAGCCAGTGAAAGAAGAAAACTGTTAGTGACCAAAATAAAAGGCAAAAAGGTAAATCAATTATGTCCAGCTTCAGAGTTTTTTGGCAGAAGCTAACCAGATTATCCCTCTGTCAAGGCTGGAACTTATAGAGTACAAATATAAAATAACTTTCATGTCTCTGAAACCATTTTTACCTGGGTGACTATTAACTTACAAAGTTTTGTTGGGGTAACCCGAATTGAGGAGGGGTCTCCAAGCTGGATTCGTCACCCCAAGAATCAAGAGTCCACACGCCAATTGATGCAACACGCAAGAGGCTTTAATTAGGCATTTGCAGATGGGCCTCTCGGTCAGCTTTTAGACCGATTGGCCCCAAGGTTCAGTTATAATCAGCTTTTAAAGACAAAAACCACAAGCTTTTGGGAAGGGTCCCTATCTCGTGACGGGGGGAAGGGGGTACGAAACTCCCGACCCAGGGAAGTAGATGTCTTCCTGACCTACATGTTGTAAATTCCTCAAACCTTGGCATGAGTTAATTATCTCTCCCTAAGTAAATAGTGTTATCTCCTTGTTTCCCACTACTCTTGTTTGCCCATCTCTGACGCCCTGGTCAGTTCTTCACAGATGGTCAGCAGCCTGTAATTGACCTTTTGTGGATTTACAGCCCTTCTGCAATTAAGGTTGCTAAACCATACATTCCATTCTGTGGTATGGCCGGTTCCTGGGATGGGGTCCTTTGTTCACTTCCCAAGTTCTCTACTGGGATGCCCTCCCTGTTTAAGCTTATATTTTATTTCTATAAATTCGGGGTCTTTCAGTTTAAATAACTTTTTTAGAACCAAAAGCCCTAGTTAATAGAGTAGATTTTATTGTTCCTTAAAAGTGGGAAGGCACAAGTCTGAAACAGGAGTCTCTTGCTCTACCGACTGAGGTGCACTGCCTGTCCCTCATCTCTTTTGTCAGTCATTGGCCATGCATGAAGGGCTGGAAAATGTACTTATTTTTCCTGGTATAAGTCAAGTGAAAAAGTTTAAGTAACCCCACATCTGAAAGAGAACCTATATAAACTCAACAGTGATATAAACAAATGATCCAAGTAGAAAATGGGCAAAAGACATGAACAGCCATCTTATTGCTAAGGATGTACAGATGGCAACATCATATTAACCCATTAAAACCTGTACCTTGGCCTTTCTGCTTGAGTTGGCTGCTAGATGACCAAGGCAAGTCACAGAACAGAAAGACTTCATCCAGGGTGTACTGACCTGCAGCCAGCAGCTGGGGTGATCCATCTTTTATTAGAGCCGCTGTGTGTAACTAACACAAATTACTAAAGCATATATATATATGTATGTATGTATATATATTGCACCCCTGCCTTGTGGAAGTAAAAGTATAAAGTATACAGACTAGAAGGGAGGGAGAGAGAGTCATTGGCTACCAGTGTTCCTGAAAGAAAAAAAATTTTCCCAACACTTTTAGTCACAACCCCAGATTCTCTGTTTCATGTCCTATCAATGGGTCATGTAGAGATCTAGAAAGGAGGAGGGAGCCTGCCCCATGTTAAGTGTCATCCCAGTCAGGTCTTTACTGTCAGTACTCTGAAGACAAGATAAACAAACGAACAAACACAGCACTTAGACAAAACAAAGGGGCCCATCTCGAAGACTTGCAAGTTTCAGATTTACAGTCAGGAGGCAGACTTCCCATTAGCTCCTCAGATTCAGATGGTGCATTAATTAGCCAGATTTTTACCCAAATTTACATTCATATGGCAGTATCCTGCCCAGATTAGAATCCAAGAAGCTGAACTGTCTCTCAGCTCCTCCAGATATGATCTTATAGCATGTCTGCCTAGGTCATCTTGATCTGTTTATTACAGTTTCAGTTTGTTGACCAGGGAACCAAAATCAGAAACATAAAAATCATAAAAACATAAATTCACAAACCTGCTACAGAACTCAGGACACAGGACCTGCCTGGCCAGCACAACAAATAACACAGAAACAAATAAACTCAGAACATTTACATGTCTGGTTGGAAACATTAGTGGTCTTGGTGTCCTCGGGTTGGTGGATGAGCCCCCAAACATTGTGTCCAAGTTGCAAAGTCCCCAGAGATCTCCAGGAAGACAGACCCACTAAACTGCAAAAGCAAGGTTTACTTGTATTCAATGTTCATCCAACCATGACAAGGACCCCATCTAGCAAGCTGATGCAACAGCATCCAGAGGGCCAGAGGGACAGAAGTTCCCTGTCTACTTCTAGGTTATAAAGACAAAAGTTACAGGATTACATCAGTAGGTATGGGATGGTTTCTGATTAATTGACATTTTAGAACAATTAGGAGAATTTCTCAAAGTCATATGTTGGCATGAAATATGTGTGTACCAATTATTTTCATTGGCCAGTCCTGATGGGCAACATTCTGTGGTTTCTATGACATTGTCTTATACTTGCAGGTGGCCTGTTGTACATAGATACCAATAGTTTTCAGAACTATATCCTGGAGACTACAGGGGAGGTTTTGGTCTCACCTCAAGTTTCTTTTGTGGCCAGAAACATCCCAGGAACCAAGTATCTAGGAGGCTGGGGTGGGTGGGGCTGGAGTTTCTTTGTGTTCAGTTTTGGCCCTAGTCTCCAGGAGGGCAGTGGGTCTGGAGTTTCCTTGTGTCAGAGGCCTATGTGTCTTTTTGGTAGCCTGTTATGGCTACTAAAGCAGGGCCTAAGTGAGGGCCTGGTCCCTTTATTTCTATATTATTAGAAGTGAAGCCATTGAGTTTAGTTTACTCCTTTCAGTAATGAGAGCTATATCAAGCAGGCAAAAAGAGACAGCTTCCTTCTGTAACATTGTTTATATATGTTGGATCCTACCAGAAAGTGAGATCCAGGTTAACAGTTGTTCATATTCTCACTGGGAATTGGTGGGGCATTGCTTTAATCCCAGAACTTGGGAGGCAGAGGCACGTGGATCTCTGTGAGTTCAAGACCATGCTGGTTTATAAGAACTGAATTCTGGGACACCCTCCAAAGCCACAGAGATACCCTTTCTCAAACCACCTCCCACAAAATAAGTGGATAATGTTCTCTGTTTGATTGTTTATTTTTGTTGTTGTTGCTGCTGCTATTGTTTTTTGTGTGTGTGTGTTTTCAAGAATGGCTTATATGTGTAGCCCTGGAGATCATTCTGTAGTCCAGGATGGTCTCCACTCTGAAAGTGCCACTGCCTCTTCCTCCTGATTGCTGCTGTTAAATATTGGCACTGCCACCAAGCACCGTAAGGGGAATCTTATCACCTCAAATGATCCAGATTAATGAGGGGATTTCCCATTTTAAAACCCTCAATTTAGTCAGGCTGTGGAGGCACATGACTTTAATCCCAGAACTCCAGAGGCAGAGGCAGGAGAATCTCTGTGAGTTAGAGACCAGCCTGGTCTACATGGGCCAGTTCAAGGACAGCCTCCAAAGCCATAGAAAAACTAAGTCTCAATAAAACCAAAAAAAAAAAAAACTTCAATTAAGAAAAATCCCTCTCAGGTATAACCAATTCTTTGTGAATTGGGCAATCCCAGAATAGCCATCTTAACCACTGAGACAAAAGACACAAGAAAAGTATCTTGCCTGACAGAGGCAGGGACAGCATGGCTGGGGGTTCCAAAAAAAAAAAAAAAAAAAACCAAAGGAAGCATGGTGATTTTACATGGGAAGTTTGCACATGTTCATGCAATATTTCTTCTTTTCTCAGCACTCTCAGTTAACAATTTCTCTTCTGAACATGATTAAAATGTTAAAGCAGAAACATTTAGGGACATTCTTACCTCAAGTCATGCAGGAGCATATATGAATTATAAAAATTATGGAAAGAAAGGTCTCCGGCATGTTCATATTGTACTACAAGGTCTTAGTTGAAAATTAAGTAAATGACACTGTGAAAAGTAGGCTGTTCATCTTGATGTTTGATCTAAAAGATAACTGTACCAACAGCAAAATTCATATAGATAAAAGACAGAAAATACAAAAACAGAAATCTTGACGGAAAAGTAACCTAATAGCTCTGTGTACTTTGCTCCTTCATGAATGATTATGATGATTTCTATTAACCTCAGAACAAAGCTGCTTTTGCCTCTGAGTAGCCTGGCTAGGCAGATGACTACAACTGCTTCGATTCAAGACCAGGAGCAGTTTATTTTAATTAACCCTGGTTTGTTGTCTTTCTCAGGGCTATAGAGAATTTCATTCTTTCCTTTTTCTAACTTTAAGAAAGAATTAGTTGGCATTGGTGGTGCACGCCTTTAATCCCAGCACTCGGGAGGCAGAGGCAGGTGGATGTCTGTGAGTTCAAGACCAGCCTGGACTACCAAGCGAGTTCCAGGACAGCCTCCAAAGCCACAGAGAAACCCTGTCTCGAAAAATCAAAAAAGAAAAAAAAAAAAAGAAAGAAAGAAAGAATTAGTTATGTGGATGTGTCTGTGCACAGTACCTACAGAGGGCATAAGAACACAGGAGATCCCTGGGACTGGAGTTACAGCAAATGGTTAGAGAGCCTCCTGTTGACTCACCCTCATGAGTTCCAAATGCACAGATGTGTGGCCTCCAGTGGTCACTGTTATTTTATCTAGAGACAAGGCCTTACTCTGTAGCATCGGCAGTCTGACAATTCACTATGTAGTCTAGGTTGCGTGAGGCTCGAAAGTGCTGTACTTAGGTCATCAGCTGTCACCCCTGTCATCATCAGTAGTTCTTACTGTAGCATACTTTGCTTTACATTAATTTATTATGTATTCTCTCCATGTAAATGTGCCTTTGTGATAAGACCCTGTGAGTGTGGAGGTCAGAGGACTCTCACCAGTTGGTTCTCCTCTTCCCCCATGTGTGTTCTAGGGATCTTGTAGGGAAAAGTGACCAATCAAAGAAACACACCTTGAGCAGAACCAAAGAAACACACTGTGTCCCTGCAACCAGAACCAAAGAAATGCACACTGACCCTGAAACCAGTGCCAAAGAAACACTAGGGAAGCTTTTCCATGAAGCAAGGCTGTAAACTGCTATGCTTACTGTGTCTTGTGGTATTCCTTGTCTCCTGAGTACCAGAATTCTTTTCCATCTGAGCTGTGTAACACTCAGTATTCCTTGGCTCCCGAGTGCCAAAATCCATCCCTGTACAGCCCATCTGATCTGTCAAAATGCTTACAGATATAACTAAGGGTTTCAGGTTCAAGGACAAGTGGTATTATCTGCTGAGCCATTGCTGGCTCTGTATCACACTTCTATGTTAGTGAACATATACATTTTATTTATTTATTTATTGGTTTTTCTTTTTTTTTTTTTTTGGTTTTTTCGAGACAGGGTTTCTCTGTGGCTTTGGAGGCTGTCCTGGAACTCGCTTGGTAGTCCAGGCTGGTCTCGAACTTACAGAGATCCGCCTGCCTCTGCCTCCCGAATGCTGGGATTAAAGGCGTGCGCCACCAACGCCCGGCTATTTATTGGTTTTTCAAGACAGCATTTCTCTGTACTGTTTTGGAGCCTTTCCTGGAACTCGCTTGGTAGACCAGGCTTGGTCTCGAACTCACAGAGATCCATCTGCCTCTGTCTCCCGAGTGCTGGGATTAAAGGCGTGTGCCACCACTGCCCGGCTAACATATACATTTTAGACATAATGTTATAATACACTTACACAAACTGCAAATAAAAGTTTTGCATGCATTGGTAATCAACAACAAGATTTCCACATGAATTGTGTAGGGCCCAGCCATGACAAGCTCAATAGAGTACTGAGCTTCAGATTACTCTAAGGGAAAACATTTTTCCAGAAAAGATCACAAACTGCAGCCAACCAGATGCCACACTGGAATGAATCACCCAAGAGGAAAATATCTAACCTTCAAAAGGAAATTCCTAATATTCCAACCATAGTAGATAGGGACACCTGATGTCCCTTATTCCTGCACACACACCCATCCCCTTTCACCAAGACAGCCTAGACCATGGGTCCTGATCCTTAGACACCCCTCATGCCAAACTCTGCTGTAATAAAAACACTACCCAACCCCATTTGATTTAAGGCTCTCTCATCATGCCAATGCATTGGACATACAGAGAGATTTCAAATATGAATAAAGGCTCTTTGAATTCACATACAGGATTCAGTCTTATTCTTGATTTTTGGGGGACTCCACAATCTTGACATAACAACCTGATTTAAGGTATATTTACTTCTGTGATTTTGCTGGCTAACTTTATATCAACATGACACAAACTATGGTCAACTGATAAAATGATTCTGTAACATTTGGCTACAGGCAGAATATAAGGCATTTTCTTTTTTTTTGTATTTTTATTTACCTTTTTTTAAATTTTATTTTCCAGTTTAAATTTAGATAAGAAACAAGGTTGCTTCACAAGTCAGTTCCAGGTCCCTCTCCCATTCCCTCCCTCCCTCCCGAGCCCTCCCCCCCCTGATATCCCCTCATTTCCCCAGGGAGGGTGAGGCCCTCCATAGGGGTGTGCATAGTCTGTCATTTCATATAGGGCAGGGCCTAGACCCTTCCCCAAGAGTTCGGGGTGAGAGTGCACCTCACATTGTTCTATGGGAGTCCAAAGTCCGTGTGTATACTTGGGATGGGTACTGATCTGCTGCCCAAGGCTCAATAGATTCCCTAGGCCTCCTTACTGACACCCACATTCAGGGGGTCTTGATCAGTCCCATGCTGGCTTCCCAGGCTGATGCCTGGGATTCAAGTGTTAACCTTTGTCTAGTCAGCTGTTTCTGGGGGTTAAACCAGCCCAGTCTTAATTCCCTTGATCATCAGTCCTCCCTCTCTGTTACTGGCTTTCTTGAGTTCAGCTCAGTACTTAACCAAGGGAGTCTGCCTCTTCTTCGATCAGCCACTAAATAAAGTTTCTGTTTCCCAGACTCTCTGGCCATAGGATTGAAGGCTGGCACTCCCCAGATCTATGTCTAAAATCCATATATGAGAGAGTACATGCCATGTTTCTCTTTTTGTGACTGGGTTACCTCACTCAGGATGGTTTCTTCTAGTGTCATCCATTTGCCTGCGAATCTCATGATTCCATTATTTTTTTCTGCTGAATAGTACTCCATTGTGTAGATGTACCACATTTTCTCTATCCACTCTTCAGGTGAGGGACATCTAGGTTGCTTCCAAGTTCTGGCAATTACAAATAAAGCTGCTATGAACATAGTGGAACAGACATCTTTGTTGTATGAATGGGCATCTTTTGCCTAAGAGTGGAGTTGCTGGGTCTTGTGGTAGGTTTATTCCCATTTTTCTGAGGAATCTCCATACTGATTTCCAAAGTGGCTGAACCAGTTGGCACTCCCACCAGCAACGGAGGAGTGTCCCCCTTTCACCACATCCTCTCCAGCATAAATTGTCATTGGTGTTTTTGATTTTAGCCATTATTTAACTTTTTATGCATGCCACTTTCAGTTGCCTCTCGCTCCCCTCCTTCTCCACCCCCCAACCCTCTCACTCCATCCCCCCTCTGCTCCCCAGGGATGGCAAGGGCTTCCATGAGGGATTTTCAGAGTCTGTCACATCATCCTCAGAATGTCCTAGGTTCTTCCCCATGTGTCCAGGCTGAGAGAGCATCCCTCCATTTGGTATGGGTTCCCAGAGTCCCTCTGTATGTCAGAAATAAATACTGCTCTACTCTTCAAGGCCCCACAGATTTCCAAGTCCTCCTCTCTGTCACCCGTTTTGGTTGGAGGAATATCTGGATCAGTCCCATGCTGGCCCCTCAGTCATCAGTCTGGGGTCCATGTGTTGCCCCTTGTTTAGGTAAGCTGCCTCTGTGGGTTTCACCAGCCTGATCTTGATTCCTTTGATCATCACTCCTCTTAACAAGAGAGTTCCAGGAGTTCAATTCAGTTCACAGCTGTGTGTGTCTGTCGCTGCCTCCATCAGCCACTGGATGAGAGTTCTAGGATGGCATATAAGGTAGGCATCATTCTCATTATCATGGGAGGACATTTAAGGTAGCCTTAATGCCCGTTGTTGTCATTCTTATAGATCTCTGAAGATTTCACTAATGCCAGATCTCTCCTCCAACTTATAATGGCTGGCTCTTTTATGGTATCTCTCATTCTTTTCTCCTCTATTCTTACCCTGGCTCAACCTTCCTGCTCTCCTGTATCATCCTCTCTCTTTCTATTTTCTCCCTCTCTTTCTCCCATCACCTTCTGCCCTCCTCTTCTTCCTCCCTAATCTAATTATGAGATCACATCCCATAACCCTTCTCCAGTTATCATGCATATCTCTCTTAGGGTCCTCCTTGAACCCCAGACTCTCTGGTAGTGGGGTTGCGGGCTGGCAATGCCTATAGGGCATTTTCTTACATTATAATTAGCGGGGAGGACACAGCACATCATCTTTGCAGTCAACCTTGGGGTGGTTTTCCTGCATTCTAAAAGAATCCAGGTTGATCCAGCCATAGAGAACCAGCCAGTAAGCTGCACCCTCCAATTCCTCTGCTTCAGTGCCTGACTCCTGAATCCTGCTCTGATTCAGTTCCTGTCCTCACTGTTTTGATGTTGAATTGTTAGATGGTGTGGGACCAAGAACATCTTAAGTATACAGCTGCCATGACAGGCTTAATAAAGAAAAGCCAGGGAGTATGCCTGAGTTTCAATTTCCTGTCAGGTAGCAACATATTCCAGGAAAATAATAAGCTGATACCACCCAGGGAAGAGCCAATACCTGACATTGCAAATGTTTCAACAATTCTAGACAAGACCATCTCAGATGTTCTTGAGCCAATACCCATCTATTTGCTTTTTGCCAAGACCTCCCTATCCAAATGACAGAAAATCATGCATCCTGATCCTTGAATGTCCCCTTACCATAATCTCTGCTATGTTAAAAACCCTTCTCTAAACAGGCTTAGAGCTCTCTGATTGTACCACTGCATGGAGGATCCACGCTTGAGCTTACATCTTTAATAAAGTCTCCTTGCTTTTGCATATGGATTCAGTGTCCAGGGTGATCTTTCAGAGATTCCCACAATCTGGGCATAAGTATGGAACTGTGAGGATAATAAACCCTTTCCTTCTCAAGTTACTTTTTTGGGTCAAGTTGTTTCTTCACAGCAATAGTGACTCTAACTAAGACAGTGGTGGTCTGAATGGATAACTTCCAAAATTTCTCTTTGAAGCCCTTGCAGTCATGTAATTTCTTTATTTATTGGGCTGTCCTCAAACTCCACATATTGCCTGAAAAATCACTAATAGTGTTTCAACTGAGATATAGAACAAACCATCCAACTGGAAATGTTGTTTTCAATTCTATCCCAATTATGAAAGCTTGGACAACTTCCACTGTTTGGATATTTAAAGAAGGTCACTTTGACCAAGCTTGTGCATATATCCTGTGTTACAAATGTGTCAATATTTCCTATAATATCACAGCTATGTCCCAGCATGTGAATGCCTAAACCTTCCTTGATGTTCTTCCCAAGACCATATGGATGTTTCCTAGAACTTTCTGGAAGATGAGCCTATCTCTAGTGCTTGAAACTCACTATGCTTCTCAGTGTTCTCCAAGAGTGACCTGTAATTCTTTGCAATATGGGTGTGTTCTTTTCTGCAGTGATTGGGTAACTTTCTATATGTCCATTCATCTCATTTCATTTTCACTGTCTGAAGATCCCATATTGATATAAGTATCTTTTTGTTTGGTTTTTCAAGACAGGGTTTTTCTGTATTGTTTTGGAGCCTGTCCTGGAACTCGCTCGGTAGACCAGGCTTGGTCTCAAACTCACAGTTCAAATGCTGGGATTATAGGCATGCACCACCACCACCCAGCGATTAAGTATGTTAAGGAAAAAGCAGATAAGAGGGTCATGGGCAGAAAATAAAAGCAAAGACACATGGGAAGAAGAAACAGAGGAAGAAGACACTGCAAAAAATTTACACATAGCCAGGGAGTCAATAATCATGGCAGCATTCATTTGCATGTGGTGGTCAGGTGTGCTCACCTCCCCTGGAAATGAATCAAACTTCAAGCTCACAGTGAGGCAGGACAAGAGAAGCTTCTCACTACTTCATCTTCATAACTGTGTCCTCTTTGGAGCTGCACCCTACTGGCTGGAAAATAGCATGGGAGGAGGGAATAAGCAATTTTCTGAATAATTGCAGTGTTTCATGATGCTGCAGGAGCTGAAATTCCCAGGCCTCTCTCAGGTAGGCCAGGAGTTAGAGTGACCAGGACTTCCAGAGGTCCTAACTCCCATTAAGAGCTGTAGAGTGTCCCCTCCTATGGAGACTGTGAGAGATGACTATAGAAGGTCTGAAAAGTAGAAAGGAGATCTTCCCGGAACTTCCCATGATAAATGGATTGGAGTGGATGGAACTTTAGACACTTCTTGCTTAGAGGCAAGGATTACAACTGTGTTCTTTTTTTTTTTTTTTTTTTTTTTTTGGTTTTTCGAGACAGGGTTTCTCTGTGGCTTTGGAGGCTGTCCTGGAACTTGCTCTGTAGACTAGGCTGGTCTCGAACTCACAGAGATCTGCCTGTCTCTGCCTCCCAAGTGCTGGGATTAAAGGCGTGCACCACCAACACCTGGCTTACAACTGTGTTCTTGAAGCTGGCAAATCATCTAGAATTTGAAAATTGACCTCTGCCATAGATTCCTCTCTCCTCCCTCCAAACTAACAAGAACAAGCACACTGTGTACCTTTCTCAGGAGCAATAGGTGCTGGACTGGGGTAAGGGGCTGCAGGGAATGATGGGCCCCAGGGGCAAGTCTTTACTGTATGTGGCTGGTGTCCCATTAGTCAAGTCCCTTGCTCCTATGCCCCTCATACCTGTTCTAGTGCAGTTCCTGGGCATCTACAGGGATTTCTTGTGTCATCTGCTCAGGCTGTTGGGGATCAAGGCTAAGGAACAGAAAGCCAGGGAGCTAGATCCTGCAACTGGATCCTCTGCCAACTGATTGGTCAGTGTGAGGAGCAGTGTCTAGAAGATCATTGGAGGAGCTGGCCTAGTACAGGGCCATTCTGCTCCCCATTCCAGATAACCTTTTCATGTAGAGCAAACACTGTGAGAAACAGTGATGCTTGGGCAGCTGTAGACACACAGCACTGTGCAGTGTGACCTAGACCTGGTGGGCAGTAGAGGATATGGGAGAAGGCTTCCCTAGGGCAAGACTCATCCCTTATGTGTACAGGACATGCTGTGTTGCTCATGTCCCAATTTATCAATTCCCCTCCAACTATTTGCTGTTCTCCCTCACTCTGGTATCCATTTCTCAGTCCCTTTCATCCTCTCCACTCAGGCTTACTTTCAGGAAAGCACATTTGGCATTATGTTGTATAATGGTTTATGAAGGAAACATTCTTTTCTTGGTGGTTAATGGGTAAGCCAGACATAGCTGGACATGCATGTCATTATAGCATCTGGGAAGTTGAGTCAGGATATCATGACTTTGAGTCCCATTGGTGGTGGCTGAGGACTGTCAAAGAGGCACTGGTTATCTTGGCTGCTTCAATGTTCAAGTGGCTGTTGGATGTGTTGTGATCCATGAAACCAAGAAAGGCCTTTGCAATATGTGACTGAGTGAATGGCATCACATTTTCTGGGAGCTGAGATCAATGACAAACACCAGAGAGAACTGGCCCAGGGATCGCTGTGAGTGGTGTCTCCTCAGTCTGGTGTGTATTCTGATTGGTTGTGGTGGTCTGCGAGGGAGTTGCTACAGGTTATGAGGCTGGTTATAACACCCTGAGTGAGGTCTGTTATAATAGTCCATGGTGGAATGGCAGGAATGGCAACATGAATTAAATCTGAGATTAGAGACCTGAAGCCATTGTACATGTAACCAGAAAGACAGGATGATTCAGAGAAGAGCAATACTAAGGGACATTGGTGTAGAATCCAGTTAATTCAAGAAGTCAGGGTTCAGCTGCTACCACCAACATCAACATTGACCCCTCAACAGAAAAAACAGTGTACTGGTGTTATATAATTTAATGCATACTAGTATCTGTATATTGATACATATTCCTAAATATTACCTGTTCAATTGATATAATGTTAATTGCACATATGATTTCTGGGCTCACTCTTTGTCCCTCAGCAACTAGTTGGTGCTCTTTACCCTTGGGAAGACCATCTCTTGCTTTACAGGTGTGTTTGTAGGATATGTACCATCTTGGTTTCACTTTCATAGGTCATATATATCAGGAAATTCATCATTTTGTAGGTTTTTCAGTTTTGTGAAATCAAAACTACAGTATGTCCTAATGATTCTTCCAATTTCCTCAGGATCTAATATAAAGTCATGAATTTCAGCCAGGCGGTGGTGGTGCATGCCTTTAATCCCAGCATTCAGGAGGCAGAGGCAGGCGGATCTCTGTGAGTTCCAGGCCAGGCTGGGCCGACAGCCTCCAAAACAATACAGAGAAACCCTGTCTCGTAAAACCAACAAAAAAAAGTCATGAATTTCATATCAAATGAATATTTTAGATATTCTCTCTCAGTTGACTAACTTGTCTAAGGGCCTGCTATTTAATTGATTTATTTGAAGAAACAACTTGACATTTTATTTATTCTTCCTCCGGTTTTTCATGTTGCTGTTTGTTTCTATCACATTGATTTCATCCCTGGGTTTTATATCCCTGATTTTTCAGCTCTCTTTATTTATTTATTTATTTATTTATTTATTTATTTATTTATTTATTTTTGGTTTTTTTGAGACACGGTTTCTCTGTATTGTTTTGGAGGCTGTCCTGGAACTCACTCTGTAGACCAGGCTGGCCTCAAACTCACAGAGATCTGCCTGCCTCTGCCTCCAGAGTGCTGGGATTAAAGGCATGTGCCACCACTGCCTGGCTCTCATACTTATTTATATATACAATTTTGAGAATTGTTTTTGTAGGTATATCTAGTGTTTAATGAAGTTATTAATGAGAATTCTATCTTAGATAGACACACCACTTCATAAATCCAGAGGCTTCTACTCAGCAATCTGCAATTTTCCAGATATCCAGTGTAACTAAGGTCTTCTGATTACTGTTATTCAAGATTTTTCTAGTGCACATTTTGAGGAAATAGCTGAGACTTCACCTTCCCTTGACTAGGACTTCAGCCCTATGAGGCCTGCTTGACTTCCCACAGGTGGTCTCTTCCACATCTCACTTCTGCCAGGACCTTTAGATCCCATCATGCCCAATGCAGCTCTTTTGACAGATAGCTCAGGGATTTCTAGAATGAAGGAGTCTTTAAGTCAGAGGCCACACAGTGGGGGCACTTGCCTTTAAACTCAGCACTCAGGAGGCAGAGGGGTGTGTATCTGTGAACTTAAGACTGGTCTGTTCCAGGACAGCCAACAAAGCCACAGAGAAACCATCCCCCAAAAAATAAATCACAAGAAAGAATACTAACAGTGTCCTAAGGCTTCTTACATCCCTTCTCTGAAAACAGAGTTTTCTTGAATTAATGATATATAAGACAGGTTTTCAACATTGAGCAGATATTTTTGTGGTGCTTAGAATGGTTAAATCCTCACTTATTGCTCATACCTACTTTGTGTGTGGGTGTGTGTTTGTGTGTGTGTATTATGTGTTTTTATATATCCATGTTTGTGTGTATAAGGATAAACACAGGTTATAAGGATGAACAACAACTTTTTAAAGTTGCTTCTCTCCATCCAACAACATGGATACAGGGAATGTAACTGTGATAGTCTTTTTGGAGTAAGTCATTTTATCCACCAAGATATATTTCCAGCTTATGGGTGAGGGCTTTGAAACCCATTAGAGGATGACAAATGAACCAGATTTCTTTTTTTTTTTTTTTTTTTTTTTTGGTTTTTCGAGACAGGGTTTCTCTGTGGCTTT
This sequence comes from Mesocricetus auratus, assembly GCF_017639785.1. NCBI lineage: Eukaryota > Metazoa > Chordata > Mammalia > Rodentia > Cricetidae > Mesocricetus > Mesocricetus auratus. Next base: position 3,028,746 of record NW_024429215.1, on the reverse strand, counting down.
GGAGGCTGTCCCGGAATGAACCAGATTTCATCTGTTCATTGTTCCACACCTAAAATTCCAACACCCTGAATAAGGAGTCAGGAGGATTTCTCATTTCAGGTGTGTGTGTGTGTGTGAGTCTGTATCTGTATTTTGTGTGCCTTTAAAAATTATTTGGCACAGGCTATATACTTACAGTGTTTTCCAGCATGTGTTAATACTGTGGTGTCTACAAATATTGAAAAATAATCCTCATGTTGTAAGCCTCCTCTTCTTGTGGCCAAGAAGGCCAGTAGATGGTGTCAGAACCCCTGATACTGCTGTTTCAGACATAAGCTTCTGAATGTACTGGGAATGGAAGCTTGGATGCTCTAAAAGAATTTTTTTTAAAGATTTATTTATATTTATTGCGTATACAGTGTTCTGTCTACACACCAGAAGAGGGCACCAGATTGAACTGTGGATGGTTGTGAGCCACCATGTGGTTGCTGGGAATTGAACTCAGGACCTCTGGAAGAGCAGTCAGTGCTCTTAACCCCTGAGCCATCTCTCCAGCCCCTAAAAGAATTCTCAGTGCTCTTGACTGCTATGGTATTTTCCAGCCAAAGTTTATTTTACGTGATTATGTTTCCTGTCCAAGACAGTCTAGTTAGTCCCATATACATGATATTATTTTAAAAAATTAGCATTTTCCTTCATTTGAGAGAATGAGTCTCATGCAGTAATGAGATCCCGTATTGCTTAATCCAATACAACATGGTCAGCCAATTTTGAATGTATGTGCAACCTACAAAAATTGGCATAGCCCATTGTATTCATGTATATCAGCATACATATTCACACATACTGAAAGCCTATGGAGTTAGAAGGGGTTTGAGAAGGGAGCAAATGAAGAGATAAAATGGGAAAGTGATAAAATATCTTCCAATAATAAACTTATAGAAAAAATTTAAGTAATAATAGAGGCTAAAGAAATGGCTCAGCAATTAATTGCACTGGGTGTTGTTTTAGAGAACCAAGGTTCCATTTCCACAACTGAGAAGTTAGCTAACTATTTGCTGTAACTTCTGTTCCAAGCATCTCTTGCCTTACTCTGGCCTCAGTAAGTACTCTGCAGAAGCACATGTAGGACAAATCACCCATATAACTATTTTTTTAAAGTTTGAAACAGTAAAAAATGGAATTCTCCACAGGAATATTACAGCCCTGAGAAACACAGGGTCAAGGGTTATTAAAATGAACTCCTTCTGGTTTTGCATGGAAGCAGCTGTGGCCATCTGCCTAGCCAGCCTGCTCAGAGGCAAAAGCAGCTTTGTTCTGAGGTTGATAGAGCTCATCATAATGATTAATCTAAGAGTAGAGTATACAGTGACATTAAGTAGCATTTCCTTGAAGTTTTCTATATTTGGGTTCTGAATCTTTTATGTCTGTGAGAATTGTGCCATTGATGCAGGTATCTTTTGGATGGAACATCAAGTTTGAGAGGCAACATGTGCTCCATAGCTGTGTATTTGCACTGTGCTATTTACCTGATTTTCTGTTAAGAACTTGTGGTATAAGATGAATATGCTAAAGGCATTGCTTTCTATCTTTTTACAATTTATATCTCTGCAGGACTTTGAACTATAAATGTCTCTGATTTTACACTATGATCATTTTTATTAATAGAATTCTTTATCTGAGCCTGCTTAGCAATTGGGAAAATAATCCATGAATGTGTCTACCCCCCCTAAGTAAAATCCGCATGCTCTTTTGCTTAGGAAAAGTGTTGTTTTGGAAATAATTCCCAGGCTCCCCCTGGCTCCTTCAAGTAAGTAATCTTTCTCAATTCTTCTGCCTAGTTTGTTATGGATGGCTATTCTTAGTAGTCAAATGGACTACCTCAGGAATTACCAAAAATGCGAAAAGTTGGGTACAACTGTGTAGGATATTTCAATAGGTTGTGAAATTGAAGAGTCATATTGAATCTGAATCATTATAGGTGATCGGTGATATCCACCTTCAGCTTCTTGATGACTGCTGCTCATCTCTAACCCCAGAATTCAGGAGGCAAAAGCATTCAGATTTTCTGAGTTTCAGACCATCATGGTCCACAGAATGAGTTCCATGGCTGCACAGAAAACCCGTCATGAAAATACAAAACAAAAAATATCAAAGATTGAGATCCATATATACTGGATCAGACTTCCTGACTGCAGTCTACCTATAGAAAGTATATTGAAGAAGGAAGCTCTTTCTTCTCTCTTTTCCTGTTTGTCCTCAGCCCTGGCTAACAAGTTCATTACGTTATCAGAATTAGAGCCACTTCCTTGAGATTTTGGTTTATGTTGAAGATCATCAAAGATATTCAGCCACTTGAACAGAAACACTCCTGGATTCTTCAAATTTTATTAGAAGGCAACCATTCTTGGACTATCAGGACCAACACCTAAGACATTATAACAAATCAATTTCCACTTTCTACTAGTCCTGATAATGTAGAGAACCTTGAGTAATGAATTTGTGGTTTTTATTTTTTTCAACTCCCCACTGAGGAAGTTGTGTTGGCTAACAATAGTGCTTCTAAACATATTTTACCTTGCTCCATTATATCTCTAGGTAGTCGAAATTCCATGATGCTTATTCTGTCTTATTTGTCAACAGTTTGCTCTGGTTTTCAGGAACATAACCCCTAAACAATGTAGTCATTATCCATGTTTCTGATGGAAGAAAGCCCCAATATATTTTCTTTCTTTTTTTTTTTAATCTAGTTTCTGAGTTCCTGATTTTCTTTTCTGGTTGTCTGCAGTCCCTATAGCACCTGGATAAAAAGCAAGTTCAGGCTACCTGACCGCAGTGTGAAGCCAGGTAACCAACCTCTGCTATGGCTGTTGTTTCCTGGAATCGCTCTTTAGCTGTTAATATTCTGGCTACTCTTTCACCTGCATGACAGAAATTCACTGCTCTACACATAGTAGGTAGGGCTGTAAAAGTTTGCTAGCTACTTTGTGTTCAGAACAAAGAAGAGGAAGCACCTGTGGAGATCAGGGGAAAGAAGGGTCTGCCATTCCAGTCAGATGCAAATGCTATTGAAATGCATAACTGCTAACTCAGAAAAGTTCTTTGTCCATGTTTAACCCTATGGGAGGAGCTCTTGCCACTCAGACTTCACCAGGTAATCTGTCCCTCCAGGCTAACTGCCAGTCAGAATTTGTGTTGAGTCCTTCTTGCCACTGTGTTCAGTCTTGGCTTTGCAGAGAAACTTTTCTGGTGGTCTCGTGTGCTGTGCTGTGACTGCTGCTACATGGAGCTGAACCTAGAGGAGCTGGAAAGCCTTGACATGGTGAGTCTGGGGCTACCATTGCCAGACTAGGAGAAGGGCCTAGTGGAGCCATGGGAACCTATGTGCAGCATCCTCCCAAGGCTTGGTGTGAATAAGTGACCAGAAGGCAGAGTTTGTCATGTTACTGCCTGCTCTTCCAGTATCCTGTGTGGTCCTAATGGTTCGGTGTGCCCCAGTTCATTTCTATGTGGTCTAAGAGTCCTGCATGTTCTCTGCAATTTTCTGGCCAGCTAGCAGACCCTTAAGTATGTCCAGTCTTCTGGCTGCGCATGTACAGAGCATTTGGAGTGGGACTGTGATTTGAAATATCCTTGTTGAAATCATTGTTAAATGAAGGCACCCTTAGTGCTTGTCCTGTCACTACCAAACACAGATTTGCCAAACTCAGAGAGCTCTGGTGCCTTTAGTATTCTAGAAGTTCTGCACTTTGAATGTTTAACATTTATGCTTTGCATCCATGTAGAATTAATTCTGTGGAGCTTGTAAACAATATTTCCTGTGTAGAGGAGCACTCCACTGCTAAACTGTGATATGGAAGGGTAGACGTGATGGCAGTAGAATTGATAGTATACAGATTTATTTACCAGTTCTTAGGAGACATTAAGTCACTAAATAGAATTTAGGTAATGGAGGACTGCATCACAAATAGTCCAAAGACAAGTAGTGTGCTAACCAGGACTGTTAGAATATGGTATGATTACGTGTAAATGTTTGTTTCTTGGGTTTAAACAGCTCCTTTCCAATAACAAAGGCGAAAAGCCCAACTTAAAAGCAACAGAAATGCCCATCCCTCCATTAAAATAAGGCCTCTAAATGCTAGTCAAGGGACCATTACAGGGTCACAACCAACATTAAGTCCTGGTGTGACATAAAGTATATTAACTCTAGAAGAGCTGGATCTACAGTCTTTTGCAAAGCAGTTTTATGTCAAAGTCTCCTATATTGATTGAGTGCACTAGAAAATTGTCTGGAGGCCCACAGGGCATTGCTCTTTTTATCCTGACAAATCTCCCTAAATATTGGATTAAAAATCTGAAGCACCACACAATCTTAAAATTACTCGTTTGTGTCATACAGTGGATTGTCCATTGCAAAAGAGGGAAAGGAATTATGTTTGAAGCATGGTTTTTCCCTTCACACCAGAAGAGGGGGAAACAGTGCACTGTGTATACTTTAGGGGGAAACAAATGAGGTGGTAGCATGGTCCCAGTCTGAAGTTTAAGGCAGTGAGATGCAGGGCTCTGCACTATGAAGAAGGACTGATGGGACATGGTGAATGACTTTCTCTGTCTACAATTTCCATGCATGCATTAATTCTTTCCATGTGAATGAGAAAATACATAATTGGTGGGTATACATTTTATGGAGGATTGCTTGAACTACTAAGTATTCAATTTCCAATTAGAGAACTCTCCTATGCAAGTGTGTGCAATCCTGGTGAGACAGTTAAGCCAGCACTGAGGTTTGTGAAACAGTCCTTAGTGTCTAATATTATACATATGACACAGTCATACAGTGTCTTATTACTTGCATTTGCTCTATCAATGAATTGCCAACTCCATTTCAAAGTCACTATAGCTAAGTGTTCATCCACATTTTCATCATTCTAAAATATCAATTATTGCTATCACTTTAAAATTAGCTTTCTTTAAAAGCATTACTGCTTTTTCTTTTTTACAGTGTTCCCAAGTTTATGAATTTCATTCAAAAATTTTCCCAAGTGCTTTTCATTTATTTATTTATATCTGTTTAGAGCAGTGATTCTCAGCTTTGGGTTTCTGGGCTTCCTTTGTGGGAATCGAATGAATGATGCTATCATACAACTCACCTCAGAACATCAGAAGACACATATATTTGTATTACAATTCATAGCAGTAGCAAAAATACAGTTATGGCATAGAAGTGAAAATGATTTTAGAATTTGAGGTCATCACATTATAAAGAACTATACTAAAGGGTCACAACATTAGGAAGCTTGAGAACCAATGTTTAGGTCAATGTCTCCTATACCTCAGGATTGCCTCACACTATATAATTTGGAATTTCTTTAAACACCTAATCTTGCCTCTGCTGCTCAACTATTTCTTTGGCTGGGCCATGACTGCTGTGAAAGAAGGAAAAATAGATCAGTGAATGAGGATCCTTCAACTTCTCGAGATTTTATGGTGCATTTACCAATGAAGTGGGACCGGTGTAAGAACTGAGTTCATTGAGTAACTGTAAAACAGGTTTAGTCACAACAGAGAAAGCCATGGGCAAGAAAGAGGGTGAATTATTTTTGGCTGTGGCTGTAGTTGCCTTTAAAAATGAGTAGTGCGGAAATAAATTTTACAGGACCAACGAAAGTTCTGAGTGGCCATTTCTTGGGTCCACAAACCAGGCCATCATGAAGTTGTTTAAAGAACTTATGGGCTGGAGAGATGGTTCAGAGTTTAAGAGCTCTGACTGCTCTTCCAGAGGTCCTTAGTTCAATTTCCAGCTTCTACATGTTGGGTTACCGTGATCTATAATGAGATCTGGTGCCCTCTTCTGGCCTGCAGGCATATGTCCAGGTAGAACACTGTAGGCATAATAAATAAATAAATCTTTAAAAAGGAAGTAGTTATTTAAAAAAAAAGAACTAAGCTTACCAGTAAACCAAATGACTCTAGTTTCAGTAGTTCAAGCAAAATAGAAGATATAATGGTATGGCCTTTCCTAACATGATTTTTTTTCCCTGTTAAGATGCATGTCCCAAAGAAACAATATGGGTAGTGCTTGGGATGCTTTAGTACAAATATAAGTCTCTGGGGCCCATGGCCATAAAGCCTGTTTCAACATTCTTTTTTCCTTTTTTGGTTTTTCGAGACAGGGTTTCTCTGTATTGTTTTGGAGGCTGTCCTGGAACTCGCTCTGTAGACCAAGCTGGCCTCGAACTCACAGAGATCTGCCTGCCTCTGCCTCCTGAGTGCTGGAATTAAAGACATGTGCCACCACTGCATGGCCAATGTTCTTTTTCTCGAGATAGGGTTTCCCTGTGGCTTTGGAGACTGTCCTGGAACTAGCTCTTTTTTTTTTTTTGGTTTTTCGAGACAGGGTTTCTCTGTGGCTTTGGAGGCTGTCCTGGAACTCGCTCTGTAGACCAGGCTGGCCTCGAACTCACAGAGATCTGCCTGCCTCTGCCTCCCGAGTGCTGGGATTAAAGGCGTGTGCCACCAACACCCGGCTTGGAACTAGCTCTTGTAGACAAGGCTGATCTCAAACTCACAGAGATCTGTGTGCCTCTGCCTCTTGACTACTCAGATTAAAGGCATGTGCCACCATCGCCCAGCTGCCTGTTCCAACTTTCTAATACATATTTTGTATTATAGCTACATTATTCTCAGTATCCCTTTTCTACTTCCAAGCCCGCATAGACTCTTCATTGTGTTCTAATACAGGATCTTTTTCCTAATTAACCTCAACTGTTGACATGACATACCCTAGTGTCATCTGAGGAAACATTAAATGAGGGTGGACTTAGATCAGAATATCTGATGGCTGTGTATGAGAGAGGTTGTGTTGACTATGATTGATGTTTGAAGTGTCTTCCTTTGATTTGACCATATCTCTAGGTAAATAGGCCTGGGCTGGATAAGACAGCAAGCTTGGCACTAGGAAATAACAAAGCAAGAGCGATAGCTAGGAAGCCATGTTTCATCATGGTTGACATTTATTTATTGCTTGAGTTTTTAGGTTAAGCTCGCACAAGAATGGACAGTGACATAGGGATATCATCCAAATGAACCTGTTCACTACCTGAGTTGATTTGGTTAGAGAATTTAATCAAAGTGACTGTCAAGAAAGTTGAAACAAAAGTGGGCATCAAATGGGATTTTCTTGTTGTCTTGTTATCTAGCCCAAGGATGCCACTGGTTCATGTCAGCCTTCTTTTCAGCTTGTGAGTTCTGGGGTAATGAGTCATGTACTCCTATCAACCATGAAATTAGTGTTAGGTCAGAAGAGCTAGGTTCACTGTTTCATGTAAAGTTAGAACTGAAAGTGATTCAGCTAATAAGATCTATATAACAGACTATGCAGAGACTTAGGTCTTTGGTTACATCCATTGTGCCATTCACAGAATTTGATGGGATAATATGTGATATTTAAAAAAAATCCAACATGTGTGAAGTAATGGTAACTAATTTAGTGGTTGTCAAGGTTGAAAGAAGAGCTTATTCTATGTCGCTTTCTCAAGTCCACTGAGTTACTCTGAATCATAGCAGTAAGGAAAGGGATCCTAGAAAATGGAATTTACAGCTGGATGGTGGAGGCACAAGCCTTTAATCCCAGCACTCAGGAGGAAGAGGCAGGTGGATCTCAGTGGGTTTGAGACCAGCTTGATCTACAAGAACTAGTTCCAGGAAAGCCTCCAAAGCCACAGAGAAATCCTGTCTCAAAAAAAAAACATACAAAAGAGTATTCAATTTTAAATAAAAATGGTTTAATATTGATATTTGTAATTTGTAGCTCTAGACTTTCATTGAAGGAGGAACTCTCTACTTGGCATCATAAGGAATTTTCATACTCGTGGGTTATAGGCTAATACATGTACTCTGTATTTTCCAAAGTTTAAGGTCTTCCCAGTCTCCTGTCTATACTAACAAGTGGCATTGTAAATTGTGTGCATTTTAAGTTGCCAAATCCATGTTGTGGTAAAGGCTTTTCTGTAATATTTAGCAGTAGAGAAGTGATGTAATTAACTGTATTGACCAGTGAATGTTGTGAATTTTGATAATTGTAGCAACTCTTGCTTTTGATAAAATCATTTTCAAAACTAAACCCCCCACTCATGATGTTGACCTAAGCAGGTTCAATATTAAACATGAGTTAGTTCTTGTATGTTTGAAAAGCAACTACATAGTACAGTACGTTTGCATTGACTTTAGGCATTTGCTATCATTTTATAAAGTTTACTTACCTGTATTTGCGATTCTTCAGGTAAAACACTGTTGCTGTACAAGTATAATAAGCTTGTTCCTGATAACACATTGTAGAGAAAACCATGTCCTAAAGGTTGTCCCTTGGCCACTACATATGAGATACATTATGTACATACACCCACAGAACAAACAGATACATACAACATAACACCTGTCATACATAAACACAAATATACACACAACATACACATAAACATTAATCCTCCTCACACAAATATATACACACTTTGTAAAAACACACGTAAACATTAATCTGTACACACATAAGGGATACACAATCATACTCACAAACAAAAATAGGCACATCTCTTAAAGCACATACCACACACAAAAATAAAAATATTATACAAATGTGCACACAAAACTACATACAGCCACAAAGACTCCGTAAATCATTATTAGAATTTAAGGACCACTTTGGATATATACGTTCAATAAATTTTTACATCACTGATTTTTTTTGCAATTTATTATTTATCCTTTGTTTGCTACAGCAGCATGTTCTGTAAAATTCTGACCTCATAGATCTAGTCTTTCTGGTAAAATAAAATACATATTTGCAAAGTATAATACTTGGAATACATTGGTTCCTATCCGGAGAAGATGAATAAAATATTTTAACTTAATATCAGTGGCATAGAAGAATCATTTAAAGTCTCTATCAACACAATGGTAAGGTACAACTGTTGGGGACACTGACATTTTACAGACTCTCTAAGAAGACTTAAGTATTGTGATGTCATGAAAATATACCTTGCTTTGATTTTTTTGTCACATTCTATTTATATAACCATTAATGCCCTGAAGGTTGCATGTAAATCTCTCTGATATTGAACTCACAGACAGAACCTCCTGACATTGACTCCCAAGTGATGGGAATAAATGGTTACTTCAGCCTGCCTGCACTTTACTTAAGTTCGTTGAAACAGTCTCAACATGTATCCTTGGTGGGCTTAGCTTTGATGTATGTAGAGCAGTCTGGATTCAAGTCTGCTTGCCTCTGACTTCAAATCTGTGTGATAAAGCATATTCTGGCACACCTGGCTGAAATCTTTTCTATATGGCCACTTAACATTAATGTTGGTTGTGTTTTAAAAAGTGATAAAAACACACGGTGGCTAAGTATTTTGGGGCAGGCTTATTTAATTTGAGACATGGTCTTTAGGAGGCCAAGGTGGCTTTGAATTTCGTATACACCTGATGATAGTCTTGTCTTGATGTTATTACTTCCAACTGAGCTGCTGTCCAGCTTATGATTTATATATGTAAAAGAATAAAATATTGCTCATTTTTTCATACTGCATAGGTTTAGATTCTGTTTGTTTTTTGTCCATTTGTCCCCTGTCTAAAGGAATTAATTCTAAATCATCATTATTACTCAGCTTTCAAAAAGCTTATTTGATTTGAGAATTACTATTTTTTGCCTATCTTACATTCCTCATTATTCTAGACAATTTTCTTCTTAGAGTAAAACCTATGCTGGGCTCATGCCAGGCAGTGGCTCTACCAATGAGCTTTTCCCTTCTTTAGAAATGCTTGTTTGATGTCTGAGAATATATGTCTTTGATATGAATTCAGGAAAGAGATCAGGACCTTTGCTTAGTAAATATTTTGTATTAGTTTTTACTTCATCTGTGTTTTTCTCACAGGATAATTGTCCTTTGAGATGACTTCTTAGTTTTAAGGTGTGTTTTGTTTTATGTATCCTATCTTTGAATAAAAACTCAAGGTTTTCTTGTGGATAGGATTGAGACTGTGTGTAAGGAAGTATATTTCTTTTTCTTACAAAGTCTAAGAATATTTTAGCTAAATTACAGTTGTCCTGGTTTTCAAATTTAGATTAACCAATTAATGCGTATAATTGACCTAGTGTCCATGGGTCGCTGTCCTGGTTTTCAAATATGTAGACCATGCTGGCCACACTTGGGGTAATCCTGCTACATTCCAAAAGCTGGGATTATATTTGTGAGGTCAGTATGGTATCTTTTCTGGTTCTTTGTATCTGCTAATATATGTCTAATATATGTCTGCTAATATATGTATTGTAACAAATATGAAATCTGCTAACAAATGTACTTCTTTCTTAGTGGTACATGATCATTGGGATGGACATTTCCTCTTTTTCAGTTTGAAATTAGGAATTTCTAGCTCAGATGAGTAAAATTGATGATACATTTTTAGTCCTATGGAAGTATAGAGAGATTATAAGTGCTTAAGTGAAGCTCTTAATTCTTTTTGGTAGCAGTATCAATGTACCGGGAAGGTCCAGACAGATACAAAATTAAGAAAGTTTTAAACAGGACAGTGGTGATGCCTGTCTTAAATCCCAACACTCAGGAGGCAGAGGTGAGTGGATTTCTGTGAGGTTGAGACCATCCTGGTCTACAAGAGCTAGTTCCAGGAGAGGTTCCAAAGCCACAGAGAAACCCTGTGTAGAACACCACCCCCCAAAAAAGGGAATTTTTCCTGCAGCCAGTGTATGTTCTTTTGGCCACTGAGAACAGCTTTTGATACTTGTGGGGACATTCAGTGACTTCTTTTGTCACAGCACTAGACCTGCTTAGTCAGCAGACTTGGGATCACTTGGTGTTTATAGTGAATTTGGCAGCACAAATTAAAAATGAGGTGAGCTAAGATTAAGCATAGCCAGAATCCAAGAGTGTCCTTGTCTCTAATTCAGCGGAGTGAAACTGTGTATGCAACCCTGGAGCTTGTTTTATACTATTATTGCTTCTTTATGTTTCTATTACAGCCCAAGCCATTGTGTGGTCACTCTTGCTCCACATTTTTTTCAACAAATTTCCTACTAGAAGACGTTACTTTTATTTATGTTGCTTATGTTTCAACTTTGTCTGCATGTGTTACATCTGTGTACCACTGGAATTTCTGGAGCCTATAGAGGCCAGATTCCCTATAACTGGAATTAAAGTTGGTCGTGTGCTTCTTTGTGGACTCTGGAAATCAAACCTACATCCACTAGAAAAATAACCAGTGTTCTTAAATGCTGACATTTTCTCGCATTCCTCAATTTTTGCCCCCACCTTAGGAAATCTGTTTAATGCAGTCTCTTTGAATAGAAAAAATGAGAATACCAGTACTACATGAGTAAAGTTTGCCTCTTACACATTTTTACAAGAAGTTGATATTTGAAATTAAAACCATAATAATCATAAAGGCTTTCCTCATTCAGCCATGCCTGAATGTTTAAAAGCCTTGGAGTTTGATTTCATTGCTTTATGTTGCAAAGCTACTGGACAGATAATCACATCTGATATTCACTTGAGAACACAGTAAAGCAAGTTGCCTAAAATTTCACTTAATTTTCATTGAGTTCAGTGATATCAAGACTTAGACATATCCTTCTTGATAAAGGAATGAGGTAATAACTGAATGATTTAAGAGCTTCTGAAATGGTTTATCTTGAAGGAAAACTTTTAAGAAATGGAGTCATCCTTCCTATTGTCACTTTTTGTGATTTGCCACTCTTGTTTTGAACCTTAATTTTATAATGTTTTCTTCCAGAAAGTCAATACACTGCCAACTTCCCAGCACGTTCCTATGCATAAGTTTTAAATTTCTTTCTGAGTTTAAGAAGCATTCATTTGCCATGTTGCGGTGGATAAGGCCTTTAATCCCAGCACTAAGGAGGCAGATGCAGGCAGATCTCAGTCTAGAGAGCAAGTACCCGGAGAAGCTCCCTTGCTGCATAGAGAGTCCCTTTATTGAAAAACCATAAAGAGAAAAAAAGAACAATTCATTTTGGTTATAGGTCTGAGGTTATACAGCATGTTGCAATGGCTATTCTCCTACATAGGAACATCAATGACCAAAATGTTGAAAAATTCATGGTTATTGATAAGTATTTTTGTTAGTCAAATTTTAGGCACCCTTTATTACTTTATGATTTTACACAAAAGAATAATATATTGTGATCAAATCCTCCCCATATTTGCTCCACTTATTTGCCCCTGTGTTTTTTGTTTGTTTTGTATGTTTTGTCCCTCATCTCCATTTCAGGGGATGACGTTAGACTCCCTAGGTTCAGTTAGTTCTTGTTGGAGAAAAGGGATTATTTCCCTTCCAGGTCAAATTCAAAGTCTGTTATGCAGGTGCATCTGCCTGGTACTTACTGCAGAAGCCTACAGACAACAACTGAATTAAAGTCTCTGGAGAAATACTCCTGATTGCATTCTGTCTGCTTAAGTTTTCTTAATTCATTTCTTTCCTGCAAAATTGTTTTTTTTTTTTTTTTTTTTCTTTTTTGGTTTTTACGAGACAGGGTTTCCCTGTATTGTTTTGGAGGCTGTCGGTCCAGCCCAGCCTCGAACTCACAGAGATCCACATGCCTCTGCCTCCCGAGTGCTGGGATTAAAGGCATGCGCCACCACCGCCCGGCTTCCTGCAAAATTGTATTTCTATTTTCTCATAATATATTTTTTGTGGTTTTCCTCTCCCCAATCCCTCCCAGATCTTCACATTGCATCCAAATCTATACCACATCTCTCTCTGTCTCTGTCTCTGTCTCTCTCTTCTCTCTTCATTTCTTTCTTTCTCTCTCATTAAAAATAAGCAGGCAGTTAAAATATATCTTTGCTTTTTTAAAAACTGCTATACCACAGTGGACTGGGCCATCCCTCATAAATAATTAATCAAGAAAATGCCATAAAATTGATGTTCCTACTCCCAAATAATCCTAGCTTACAACACATGGAGAAAAAGCCAACCAGGACAAGGACTTTGAGTTAAGTGCCAACCTGTGCTGTGCAGTAAAAATGAAATAAAATAACACAACATTGTTTAATAATCAAATATTTCAGTGTCTTGGGAAAAGGATCAAGTTATTAGAAAAGAGGAATGCTAAAAATAAACTAGCTGAGAATTTATTTAGGTAGTTTTTAAGTTAGTTACTTTATTTTCTTTATATATAGGAGTGATATTTCTATATCATAATGTATATTTGGAATTAGCTTTTTGAAAAAACTTAATACTAGTTTTTAAATTGGTTGTACCAATTTGCAATCCCTCCAGCACTGAGATGGAATTCTCTTCTCTGCATTCAATACCTGCACTGGCTAATTTTTTTAAAAAGATTTTAGTCATTCTGACTTTGGTGATACAAATTTAGAGAGATCTTGCAATTTGTATTTTCCTAGTCCCTAAGTATGTTGAACAGTTTTAAATGTCTGTAAACCAGTTATATTTCATTTTCTGAAAATTCTCTATTTTGTTCGATTTATTCCCTAAGATTAATATTTAAAAGGTAAACACATAACCACTCGCTTTTCTTTCAACATTCTAATCATTTTATGCCCGTGTTGTGGACTACTGATGTAAGCTTGTTTTACATTTGTTTATCATGTGGAAAATTACTTTAACTATATGAAGGTTTCTTGCAGGTTTTTGGGATGTATTTGTTCCATTATTTAAAGATGTGATGCTGTTGAACCTTGCCTACTTTAAGCATTTGATTCATCTAAAATGTGAACAGTGAATATCTAGGAAAAATAGGGATGACCAGACCTGGCTGTCAGAAAGAATAAATAGGAGGAGAAATCTAAAAAGAAGAGGAGAGAATGAAATAGACAGAGAGGACATACCCAAGACCAGAAGCAAGACATACGTGAGAGAGAGATCTCAGAAGGATGAAAACAGGAAACACAGAAAGAAAGTTAAAAGACACTGGAAAAGTTAGGTAAAGAGAAACAGATTGTTATAAATTCTAGCAAGAAACATGCTAAATCTAAAGCAGAGAATTCATAATTAAAAAGAAGTCCCCATGTCATGATTTGGGAACTGGTTCTTGCTCCCAAAGAAAACCTGCTATATGCAACCAGTTTCTCTGTCTCAAACTGGTGTTTTTCCTTTTGTTATTTTTGTGTGCATATTTATGTATCCATATTTATAAATGCTTTTTTTGTTTGTTTTTTTGTTTTTCGAGACAGGGTTTCTCTGTATTGTCTTGGAAGCTGTTCTGGAACTCTCTTTGTAGACCAGGCTGGCCTTGAACTCACAGAGATCCACCTGCCTCTGCCTCCCGAGTGCTGGGATTAAAGGCGTATGCCACCAACGCCCGGCTATAAATGCTTAAATATGAGCTGGTGAGTCCATTTGGTATTTCTTCTATATAGGATTAAAGGGCAGAGCACAGGCTTTGGATAACCAAATGTAATCATGCCAGGCAAAAAACAATTCTCTCTCTGCCAGTAATCATTTGTTTTCTGCAATACTCTGTCATGGAAGAGGGTCTCATTAGATCCTCCCCAAAACCTTCTCTGTTAGTATGTCTATGGCAATGTTTTCTGCCTCAGTGGAAAACTTGCAGGGCACGGCTCAGAGTGTGTTTACCTTGCCATCTGCGCCTTTGGTTTCCCAGGTCCTTATGATTCCTTGTCTGGAGGTTCAGGTATCTCCCAGGCCCTGAGCTTAGAGAGCATATGCTGTCCTCCTATCTCCATTTGCCTTGAAGTTGGAGCAGCTCTCCAGTTTATAATTCTTTCTACATATTTTCTGAAATCTGAGGTCACTACAGGATTCACGGATGCTCTGAGTCAGACTAATGGAATCTGTGGAAGAGCATTGAAGGGAGGTGGTTGTATCAGTGACCAGGTTCTGTGGGAGTGTCTGTGAGACAATTCCCTTGTGTTATACTTGATATTGCTGTGTTGTGAGGAGATAACTCCATGATTCTTTTCTGACTGTGACTCGGAGAGAATGTGTTTAGTAGGCAAATAAGAGACTTGGCTCAGGGAGGCAGGAAGGCGGGACGGCACAAACTCACAACTCTTATCTTGCCCATCTTGATTATCTGTAGAGATGAATGAGATATTCTTGGAGTGTCTCCATCCTGATCACTTCTGGAGATCCCCAGGACCTGAATCAAGGCAAACAAGGAGTCAACCAGGGCTGATGATGAAACCCAGATAGATGGAATTCATTGTACTGCTTCTGTAGGTGTTAGTAGTAGCAAGATGATAGGAAGAGCCCAACAAATTTTTTATGTGGTTATAGAGGTAAGAACCTGATTCAGGGTTAGTGCAGCAGGTGTCCACTTACCCTATTTATGGGACTTCCTGCCACCATGTTTCCTTCTCTTTTTCATTCTCTGAACCACTATCCAGACCCTTCTTTGGGCCTACATGCCTTCCAAATACTTCCTAATATCCAGATGCTTTACAGAGTTCTTTTTTCATTGCATTCTGAGATTTCAGAAATATAAAGTCTTGGAATGTTCTGGGGACAAAATTGGTGGTCATCATAAGTGACCTTCTTGGTAAACTGGGAAATGTTAATGAGGCAGACCCCCACATAACAGCTGTTATGAGGCATTGAGTTGTATTAGGTCCTTTGGAGGAGCAGCTGGTGCTTCTGACCATTAAATCATCTGTCTGCCTTCCCCCCACTTTTTTCTGGGGGGGGGGTGGAGTCTCTGTATAGCTTTCCCTATCCTGGAACTTTATACAGGAGTATTTGGGGAATCCATGTATAAAGAACCCAGGGATATAAAGTTTAAGTGTAATTGCATAGGGCAATAATTATAATAAACTTCTCTTAAAATGATCAGGACAGTCCTCACTATAGGTAACAATGGAAGTCTTGTTATCATTATACCAAGCACCTTCTAAGTGTCACCACAGAACTGGGTTATGCACAAATTAAAATGTAACCAATGAATAGTAACTTGAGAAAACAACCTTTGGAATATTGCCCACAAATTTTTGATTCCTATCATCAGAAATAGTTCAGAGAAGGTTAGAAACTGTTAAAAGAAAAAGCTTGGAGAAGGTTGTTTATATTGTTATTCTTGGGAATATTGAAACATATTTGAAATTAATAAAGCACAGCTAGATTACACTACTAAATGAAATATGAGCAGTATGATTTTAGTGGGAACTTAAAGTTTACAAAAAAGGTAACTCTGGGAAACAACATTAAGATCAATTTTTTAGAAATTTTCATATCACAGTAGAATACAAAATATTTATGAATCCGCAGAACTGTGGATATAGTCATATGATTGAAAACACACAAATCAGTGATCATATTCATAGTTAACAGCAAAACCATGGGAATTTACTTAATATTTGTGTTTCTTGGTTAGTTTCTCATTTTTGTTCTTCAGGCAGGAACTCACTGTTCATCCCTAGCTAGGACAGCACTCATTTGCACAGACTGGCCTCAGACTCACAGCAATCCTCCTGCTTCTGCCTCTTGAGGGTTGGACTTAATGACATATGTCACCATTTTTAGCATCCAGGCACACCTTGGCCCTTACCCTGGGGGGCACATGGAGCGTAATACCCTGGCTCTACATGCAGATACCAAAGGCTATTTAAGAGAAAAGCTCTGCCTTCTCCCACTGTCTTTCATCTGAAGAGGAAGGCAAGGCTGTGTCTTTCTCCCTCCCTCTCTCTCTCTCTCTCTATCTATCTACATCTCTGCATTCCTCTCTCCCTTTTATTCTACTCTCTTCCCTTCCCTCAATGATTCTTCCCCATGTAAGTTTGGTCTTCATGGTGTAATTGCCACTCTCCCACTATTAAATCCTTCAAGATCCCCCTCAAGCCCTTTTATATCAACTATGCCAGACAATGAAAAACAGATTCATTAATACATAAAATCTAGAAAGTGCTAATTGGAGGTCAAATTTTTTTAACAGTCTCTTTTTGTTGTTTCTTTGTTTTTTTTTTTTTTTTGGTTTTTCGAGACAGGGTTTCTCTGTGGCTTTTGGAGGCTGTCCTGGAACTTGCTTGGTAGTCCAGGCTGGTCTCGAACTCATAGAGATCCTCCTGCCTCTGCCTGCCGAGTGCTGGGATTAAAGGCGTGTGCCACCAACGCCCGGCGATTCTTTTTGTTGTTTCTGTAACAAATGTTTTTCATTACACTTTTAAGTTTCTGGTCATCAGTGTTACTGTGGACTCCATTAATGATTCCTCATTTAATAAGCCTCCCATATTACTAACAAGTGTTAAAGATGTTCCTCACAGAAACACTACAGTAAGTATGAAGACTAAGGAATGTGTTTCAAATTTAGTTTTGCCTGTCGAGAAACAGAGATTATTAGTAAGCCAATAAGACCTCCAGGAAACTATTTCAAATCCCGCAGTATGATTAAAAAAGAAAATGGATGATGTTATAAATAACTTGGTGCACCCTTAAATCCCAGCACTTGGGAAGCAGAGGCAGGCAAATCTCTGTGAGTTTGAGAACAGTCTGGTCTACAGAGCGATTTCCAGGAAACCCTCCAAAATAATAGAGAGAAACCCAGTCTTGAAAAACCAAAACAAACAAGCAAACTATTTCATTGAAAGTATTATCACGTCTAGAGTGAAATAGTATTCCAAAGAGAAGGTATCATGAACTAACAGAGTTTGGCTATTAAACAAATTTTAAAATTATTCTATCCCTCAGTATTGAAATGCTTCAAACTGTGTTTTCTAGACCACCATTAAAAAATTAAAATAGTTTTTACTGGGGAGTGGTGGCACATGCCTTTAATCTCAGCCCTTGGGTAGCAAAGGCAGATGGATCTCTGAGTTCAAGGTCAACCTCACCCACAAAGCAAGTTCCAGGACAGCCTCTAAAACTACAGGGAAACCCTGTCTTGAAAAACCAAAAACCAACAAACAAACAAACAAAAAACCACATTTCACTCTAAATTTAAAGAATTTAGAAGCTTTAAAAAAATGCCTCTCTAAGAAAACTTTTGACAAATATCAGGTCAATTATATTTGTTTAATGGACAAATGAGATCATTATTTGAATAAATGAAGTGTATTTTATGATCATGTATCTTAAGTGATGATATGCATGTAGACGGTGATTTTAATAAAGGTGATTACTTTTATTAGAACTTAGAGTACAATAAACCCTGAAATGTGTCCCAGATGCGTATTGAGTGTGCAGACTGGCACTACCCTGATCCATGTTTAAAATTGTAAGGGTAATAATTAAAGTAACACATTTTAAGAAATATTGTTTTTCAGAAGGATTTATACTTTATTATTTTAAAGCATAACTTCACTTCATGTTCCTTATTTTGTTTTCATTATTTAAATTATGTTTAAAGTTTTTTTACTCTTTATCTTGCTTTGCTATTACTGACAAATTTGAACTTAATAACAAAATTTCCTAAATATAATTGAAGAAACATAAAAAAGTTTTCTGTTACATTGTCAAAATAAGTACAACTTATGCCAACTATCCAAAATGCAAGAATGTCACAAACTTTATAACTCTATTCCCAGTCATAGAAAAATGTCATTTTAATTGCATTTTCTGCTATCAAAATCAAAGTGTGCTTTTAATATTTTAAATTAGGCAATATGTCATTTCGAAAAACCTTAGGACATTTTACTTTTAGAAGCATGCAAAAGAAAACAGAATCTATTCATTTAGCAAATGGGTACTGAGAGGTGAACACATTACTAAAAGCTAATTGTAATTAAAACACTATATATTGGCATTTTCAAATGACAGGGCATTCCACATTGCATGTTCAAAGGATTACACATGTTCAGTAGTGTATTCTTGTACACTGCCCAGGTCTCTAACTTTGTTTAAGACATACCAGCTATAATAGCAATGCTTGTAAGCTAACTAATGATTGATCAGTAGACTAGGCTAAAACTCAGATGTAAGACAAATGGTTTTCAACAAGAAATGTACAGGTAGAAGCAATGACTAATTTTGTCATCATAAAGAATCAACCTTCTAGATTCAATTGGTAAAAAAGGAACTGTCCAAATTTTCCAGAAGAATTGTGTTTCAGTCCTCACACCAAACCATCTGCAGACATGTGTTGGCTTCAGGGTTTCACTTCATGAACTGTTCTCTGGTTTGTAAACAACTTCTGAAACTTTTCTCTTGAGTGCAAATGAGGGAAAATGATAGTCTGAAAAAACAAACAAGCAAAAAAGCCAGCATCAGCATAAGCAGGGGGAGTCATTAAAGGGACCACCTATCTTTCTCTGAGTTAAAGAGGAAAAGTAAGAAAAAGACACAGCTGCATATTAGGCTAAAGGCCCTTGGTTACCTGACAAGGGCCTGCAGGAGGAGACCATTATTTCAGAGATAGTCCTCCTCAGGAAGCTCAGTTTATCTTTGAGCTGTCAGAGGGGAAGGGATTGTAGCTGCCAGAAACCTGGGACACATTCAAAGGAGTTAGGGGACAGATGTGTGGGCAGTGGAGCTACTAAACCTTGGGAAGGACCTGCAGGGACTGGATCCCCCACCCACTGGCTTCCTATAACTAGTAGGAGACATATCCTGGGTCTGGAGAAATGACCCAGGACTGACATCTAACAATTTTCAACACTTAGCTTGCTAGGGCAGTGGTGCATAGCATCCAGAGCCTCAGACCACTGTCCCTGGTGTCCCCTGCCACACCTCCGACACAGTCTCTAGCGACTGACACACTTGCAGGTCTGCAGCCCTTACCTGCTGCATGGTGAGTGGGATCTCTGTCCAGGTGTGGGTTGGAGGCCATGGTATTCTGCTGGGAACTCAGGTAAGCTTGTGACTCAGCAATTGAAGGCGCCAGGATGCACAGCCTAGGGAGATGGCAAAACAGGAGCCAGTATAGGCCGGGAAGAGGACCAGAGAGAAAGTTGAAGCTAGGGAGTCAAGGAGGCAGGGTTGGGGTGGGGGGTGCTCATGGAGAGCTGCCCTGAGTAAGGGCCCTTGGTGCTGCTCCCCTAGCTGCTCACTCAGGGCAATATCAGGAGTCACCTCAGAGTTCTTGGAGACAGGTGCAGTGGCCAGGGCAGCAGCCTGTCTGCTTGAACTGTTAACATAAATTTCGGGATTCTAAATGAACCATTCCCACCATCATTTTTCTCAGATTTTTGGAAGTCTTTGATTGAAGTTCCTGTTTACTCAGTTAATATTACTTTTTTCTTTGGACTTTGATGGACTTGAAGACTAGATCGTTATAGCTATTGTTTTCTACATTCAGCAAACTCATAAAATACACTCAATATAGAGGTGAGAAATGTAATAATTTGAGAGACATGGAAAGATAATTTGGTAGTGCATATTAGAATGGAAAGTTGAATTAGATAAAAGACTTTGGACTCACCAAGATTTAATAGATAATGGGGTATTTTCTCTTTCTCAAATGTAAATGGACTATATATTGATGTAGTTATTGCTTGTATATATGTTGAACATGCTTATTGTATAGATTTTCTTATGTTGCATTCTTCCTTTTGTGTTAGGCAATAAAGGGGAATTGTGTAGATATATTATGTATGATTTAATAAAATGACTGGATATCAAAACCCAATGTTAGCCACAGCCTAAGAGTCAGGCAATGGTAGTACATGCCTGTAATTCCAGCAGCATTATTAGTTAGCAATAGAAACCAGACAGTGTCAGCACACAACTTTAATCGCAGGACTCAGGTAACAAAGGTAGATGGATGTCTTTTCAATTCAAGGCTACCCTGGGCTACATGAGAGTGAAATAGTCTAAAGAGAAACAGAGTTCATTCCTTTAATCCCAACACTTGAGGTCACATGCCTTTAATCCCAACACTAGGCAGGTGGAGACAGGAGTGAGAAGTTTGGGCAGAGAAAGGAACATAAGGAGGGAAGAGACAGGATTGTAGAGCATTTGCCTCTGAGGATTCAGGGAAAGCATTATTCCTGAGTATTCATGGAGATGGATTTCCATTTCACACTGATAGAGGTAAGATTTACCTCTGTCTTGGCTGCTTTGCTTTTCTGATCTTCAGCCTGAATCTCAATATCTTTCTTTGGGTTTTAATAGTGTGTGTTACATTTGAATAAGAGTTTATGTGTCATGTCTCTGTGTTTCCGTGATTCTTTGTATTTTGTTAATTTAAGCATCTTTGTGATAGTTTCTTCCGGGCTACTTCCTTTTGGTATGCTTGTTCTAGAGCTTTCTTGTATGCTGTTAACTTCTTGTATGATGTTTTTTCATTTTTTTTTATGTAGGCACTCAGTGCTGTCTAGTTTCTTCACATTACCACTCTTGCTATATCCCCTAAGTTGGATGTGCTCTATATACATTTTCATTGAATTATAGAAAGTCTTTAATTTGCTTCTTTATTTCTTCCTTGCCCTTTTCTTTCAGAAGAGAGTTGTTTTCTTTCCATGATTTTGTAATCTTATACTAGTTTTATATACATGTTTTTATACAACATATACAGCTATAATCCTTGGTGTTCTGTAGGATATGAGGAGTTATTTCTATTTTAGAGTATCTATTGACACTTGTATTGTGTCAAAGTATATCATCAACATTGCAGACAACTCCATGTTGTTCTTAGAAGATGATGTATTAATTTTTGACTGGATTTTTGTGTACTATATGTTGGGTCCATTTGATTTATACAGTTCATTAGCTAGAATATTTCTGTGTAAATTTTTCTGGATGACTTGTCCATTGGTATGATTAGGATATTGAAGTCTAGCAAAATCAATCTCTGTGTGAAAGTCAATGTACCATTTACATTTGAATTGTTTCTTTCATAAAGTGTTTTGTCGATTTTTTTTTCTTTTTTAACAGGTCTTGTCTCAAGTTTATTTGTGAAAACAGCACAGGGCACGATCACCTGCAGATAATGTGTCACACCAGTCCATCTGTCTTCACAGTGGCAGAAACCTTTTTCTATGGGGCCTTCACAGGGGCCGGGGCACCTTTGGGAGCCTGAGCTGAAGCCTGAGCCTTAGCTGGAGCAGAGGCCTCTGCCTTGGTCTGAGCCTTAGGCTTTGATTGGCAGAGCCTACGACTCTTGGCTATGTAGTTTCTAACCCGCTTCCCAAGCTTGGGGTGAGCGATGAAAGCAAGGCGGCTGAGTTTGCGGCTGGGGCCCTTTGGTATCTTGGGCTTCACCACCTTGGGCTTCACCAGGTCCTTGATGGCCTTTGCACGTGTGCTCATCGCCTTAGCATTGTTTGCCTGCATCTTCTTCAGGCTTTTCTTGTTGAGCTTCTTGTCAAAGAGCATGTTCCTCAGGAACTTGGGGTCGACCCCCTTGAGAGATTCGTATCTTTATGATCGGAGTTTCTTGATGCCATTTCTGTGCCATTTCCTGGACTGGTTATGTGTGGTGTGGTTCTTGGATTTGACCATGACTGAACGGTATCCGGTGGCTCTGTTTTGTTGATGTTAAGAATTGAAATGTCATATTGGTGGTGTCTTTCTTTGAAGAATAAGGAGTATTCCCTCCACAGCTCATTAGATTAATTTTGGTTTAAACTCTATTTTGCATGTCTACATCACCTTGCTTCTTAGTTTCTTTTGCTTGACTTATGTGTTTCCTGTTGAGGTAATATCTCTCCTTGATATTGAAGTGTGTTTCTGGTATATGGTGGAAGATTGGATATTTCTGGAATTCATAGTGTTACTCTGTGTCCATTGGGGAGTTGGAATCATTGATACTGAAATATCAGGAATAATATCTATTAATTCATGCTATTTGTTGTTGTTGTTGTTTGTGATGGTGGTGGTGGTGGTGTTATGAGTGTGAGAATATGTGTTCTACCCCCCTCTTTTTTTGGTTTTACAATGTCAGGTTATTTATTTCCTATGTTTTCCTAAGTGAAGTTGACAACCTTGGGTGGGATTTTTCCTTCTAGTTCCTTTTTTAGGAATGGATTTTGGCATAGATTTTGTTTAAATTTGACTTTGTCATGGAATGTTTTATATTCTCTGCTTAGGGTGGTTAATAAATTTGTTGGTGTAGTAATCTAGTGTGGTACATGTGATTTCTTAGATCATCATCAAATGTGTCCAAGCACTTGTAGGTTTTTAAAATCTTCACTGCAAAGTCGGTTGTAATTCTCATATGTCTGACTTTATATGTTTCTTGCTCTTGTTCCTTTGCAGATTATAGGCATTCACCATCACTGACCAGATGATTTGTATTTTCTTTATTGTTTCTATTTCCAATTTCAGGTCTTAAAGTGTTGTTTTAGTTTGTTTCAACTACTTGCATGCTATTTTCTTGGTTGCATTTAAGGAAAACAATGGTAGTATATTTTGTGATATATTTTATTAGTCATAATTTAATGATTGTGATAAACCTTCACCTTTTTTGTTTTCTGAAATGTTACTATATTTTGAGTTCCTTGAGTGCATTGGTTTGGAGACTGTCTATGGAGAAAAAAAATTTATTCTTGATTTTTGAGTCTTGTCTCTCATCATTTCTTGGCTTGTCTGTGATTGCCAGTAGATACTGTCATCAACGTAGTTTTTGATATTTAAGTTACCATGGTATTTGATACATTGACTATTGGTTTTCATTAACATCTCATTCATTGTCTCTATTTCTTACTTAGCTCCAGTTTTCAACATATCCGAGCCTACAGTCATCTCTGGGAACATCACATAAGGATATGTGCCCACCAGAATGACATGTTGTTATGTCTTGAGTTTTTTTTCATTGATATTTTGTGTGAAGGCCTTTCCTCTGAGGGCGTAATATCCCTAAGAAAGTTGACATGGCCTGGATTAGACAGCCAGCTTCAAATGAGACAATTACCAAGTAATGAGAAATCCAGGAAACAAAGATTCCTCATGGTTTTTGCCTTCAGTTGCTAGCATGAATTTCTATCCTAAGCTTACACAATGATGGACTATGACATGACAGAATCAGTGAAACAAACCCATATTTTACCGGAGAGAATTTGTTAGAGAATTCAATCACTGCAGCAGAGACACAAGGTGGAACAAAAATGGGACACCAATCATTATTTCTTGTTCGGCAGAACATGAGAATTTAATCTTTGGGAAGAATGTGAAAGATATCAGGATTTTGGATGGCAAAAGCCTTAGAAAGCTCTACACAGAGATTAATCAGCTGGTCTGGAATTACCTGGAAGTTGGGCATGTTCAGGGAATGACAGGTAGTGGAGGCCCAGGTCCATGGATTTCAATGGGAAACAAATTCCATGGTAAATTAAGGTAGTGCTATCTTGTGTGATAATTTGGCCTCTAAACTTTCTTATTATGCTCATGTCCCCCAAAATAATAAGTAAGGTGGAATCAAATAATAATGCCTTGATTCCTTATACAGACTACTGATCTCTTAACAACTATTATTTATGAATCATTCAGGACTACAGTGAACAAAAAGCAAGTGTATCATAAATAAATAAATTCTGTGGATTTTAAAGAATATCAACACGAGGTAGTTCCAGATGGCAGTCAAATGCTGAAGAGAGGTTGGAAGTTTCAGGGAGATTATCACCATTAAATAGAAACCCTTATTCTGCATTGAAAGCTTACCTAATTATCTGAAGGGTAACATTTCATTGTTCTACTCCCTCAGTCAGTTTAACAAAGTGATTCCTAGGTACAGGAAACAACTTTACACAAAATGTGCTACAACTCTATTTCAAGACAGAGAGGATCCATTAGGATTTAGAGCCAAATTTGTGGAATCCTCAATGTTGTGCAGGTTCTAGAATCAGGAAAGATGCAAGATTCAAGGCCAACCATTTTTTTCTAACATTTGAGGTCAGCACTGTTGTAGTATGTATGCTTTGTAGAGTCAGAGTTCCATGGAGATCTGCATTTGTAGAGTGGAAGTAACCAATGAGAAAGACATTTGTGAAGTTGTGGGGATAGATCCTTTTATTACCTTTTTAACTGAATCCCCATGTGTCTGACACATGGATTTGATGGCTGCCCTGCAGGGTTTAGTTTTCTCTTGGTTCAATATTCCCTTACTATGTTTCAACTTCTCTGCTTTGCAAGGTGAAGGGATATTCTGTGTCATTGTATATTGTGATTTTGAAACTTTTCTTTTTGGTTGTGCAGAATGACCCAGTCATGATGTATTCTTAAGTGTCAAAAAAAGACAATACATTTATTTGTATTCTGTTAAGAGATTTTGCCAACGAGCATGATCACTGAGGTTTCCCTGTATTGTTTTGGAGACTGTCCTGGAACTAGCTCTGTAGACCAGGCTGGCCTCAAACTCACAGAGATCCTCCTGCCTCAGCCTCCTGAGTGCTGGGATTAAAAGGCGTGTACCACCAATGCCCGGCTGACTAAATATTTTCTTCATGGATAATACTTTGCCTATAGTGACCTGGTTCAGCATGTATTTGACTGAATGAAAAACTCCTAGATAGGATGATGTTTGCCCATGTGTCTCTATTTGGCTGCTTTTTGGTAATTGTATAACCTTTAGTAGGAAGAACCTTTCTGAATGAAATTCCTTATTGGGGATGTGATTTATGTATCTATAATCTCAACCCAATTCCTATGATGCTTATACTGTGTTATGGCTGACACTAATCAGCCATCTGTCTGTCATCATTTCAACAACATTATAGATAGTATCACAAAATTACATTAGATACAAGTGAGGCAATTGTCATTCAATGGTAAGACATTTTGCCAGTGTACTTTTTTAAAATGGTTGATTTTCTTTTTGTTCCTGAAGACAACGATTATCTGAATATCCTGGGATTTCCTCAAAATTTCTTTTTTTTTTTACAATGCTCTTTGAAATTTATTTCTAAGACGAAGAACCAAAAGTGAAGTATTTTCAATAATGGAAGCAATGTGAATTCAAATCAAGTTAAAAAAAAAAAACAAAAAACAAAAAACCCAGCTACTTTATAGAAGCTGTTCTTCACAGCTTAGCAATCAATTTGATTAAATAAAATCATACCAATTTACATTAATTTTCTATTCCTTTCCAAAAACTCCCCATCCTCAAAAACAAAACAAAACAAAAAAAAGTGCAACCAAAACCCAGCAATTCCCAGCTCCATCCCTTTAAGCCATTTCTGTTTCCCAAGTAGATTCAACTTCTTACTGTAAGGAAAAAGGGACTTCTGAATAAAACCACTGTCACTCACCTGGAAAAACTGCAAAAATTACAAAAATCTCAAATAATTTATTATCAAATTCAGAATTTAAATAAAAACAAGTTTGCTTGCAAAGGCATTAAAGAAAAAGAAAAGACAGCATGCATTCGAAAACTAGAGATGAAGACAAGAATACTTATCTACACAGGCACTGGCAGATGCAATTTAATTGTCATCTTTACTCATTGTAAGACAAATCCCACCCTACACTTGTCATCCACTAATCACTGAGGTACCAATATTCAAGAATGGAAATTTAATATTGAAAAAAATAAAACCTAAATTGAAGCTTTTCCCTCACCCATTCAGAAAACTATGGCAGGTTGTGTGTGAAATGTTAGTATAATTAAGAGACTTTAACTACATTGGCTTCTTTAAGGAACAAAAATCATGTCCCACTTACTGGTTCTGTGATAAAATGATCACTATGTAAATAGCACTGTCAGCAGACTTTGCAAATAAACAAGTCTTGGCTATTAACTGGCACATCCTGTTGGTACCAAAAGAACCCTTGAAGTTTAAAAACAATCTCATTTAATTCAAGCTGGCCTTGAATTCAGAGATTCATATGACTCTTCCTCCTAAATGTTGTGATTAATGGTAGACCAATATTTTGGGGTCTTTTATCCTGATTAGTGTGTGATGCATCTATAGAACAAGTTTTTGTACATGTCATGAATTTGTTTTTAGCTAAATTTCACCCCAAACTTGAATTTTTAAATTTGGCAAAGGATGTCATTCTCTTTCCCACTCTACCAGTATTTATGGCATTAATACTGCCTGAGCCTTCTGAGTCACTGGATTACAGGTGTGTGACATTCTTCCTGATTGCTGTGTTTATTTGTATCTTTAAAATGAATATGATTGTTTGTCTGTATACAGTGATATGCACAACACGTGTGCCTGGTCCTCACAGTAGTCAAAAGATGTTCTTACAATGCATGAGTTTGGTATAATGGATAGTGGTTGTCCTTGATGTAAGTCATGGCATTTGAAATCACGTATGTGCAAGGGCAGAAAGTCCTCCTAACTTCTGTGGCATCTCTCCTGCCTTGTGTTGAGTATTTATGATCAACATTTGCATTGTCTTCATCTGTTTATGTTTAAAATGTTTAAATCCACAGTTAATTGTAGTAAGATTTGTTAAAATTACAATTTAAACTAGAGCACTTCATGTTTCATGAAGATGAATAGAGAATAGAAGTAAATGCATAACTTCTTATAGGAACTTCAGAAAAAATACACTTCTCAGATCTTCTTATCTTTTTTGCCTATTTCATTGGTTTTTGATATTTACCAGTTGCTGTCCTGTAACTGATTGA
The DNA here is from genome assembly GCF_017639785.1 of Mesocricetus auratus. Lineage (NCBI taxonomy): Eukaryota > Metazoa > Chordata > Mammalia > Rodentia > Cricetidae > Mesocricetus > Mesocricetus auratus. Next base: position 3,001,313 of record NW_024429215.1, on the reverse strand, counting down.
GTAGCCCAGGTTAGCATTCACCAGATATACCTTTCTTTCCTTTTGAGTGTTGGGACTAAAGGCTTGATTCTAAATACCCAGCTTGCTCAACATTTTATACTAAGTAATTATTCACACAATTTCTCTTATGTAGACTCACTTCTGATCTGTTTGCAAGCCTCTCTGTATCTGTTAATAGGCATTTAACTTTTGAGGTAATATCCCATTCAGAGTATTCAGAAATGATAGGGGTAAAACCCCATCAGGCTTCTTGTAAAGTGATATAAATTATAATACCTGTGTAATAGAGTACGTATGAGAAAGTGCATGGTTATATGACCAGACTGTCAAGGAAGTATACATTTACAGTACTGTATTTATAATTATTTTGTTTTATACATTATGGCATATTTTAGGATGCAGTGACCTATCATGATTTTCATGTCAACATCACTCAGGAAGAGTGGGATTTGCTGTATACTTCACCAAGGAATCTCTACAGAGACCTGATACTAGAGGCCAATATGAAAATCAATTCGATAGGTAATTCCTTGGATTTTCTTTCACTCTTTATAATAAGGGGTCAACTCTTTCTTAATTCTTGATGCTCCTTTGCAATTTTGAATGGGAATGCAGAAGACTGAGGAAATAACTCAGTCATGTTTCTAAGGATCACTGAAAATAGTTAAATTTTAAACAATTTTCTATAATGTATCATACATTTACTGGTGCTATATTTTAGGCTACGCATGGGAAGATACTAATATTGAAGAACATTTTGAAAGTCCTCAAAGGCATCAAAGGTAATTTTCATGTATATGCTGATGTGAATTCACCTCGGAAGATATTTTAATGTATATGGAAGTTGCAAAGAAAAGCAGAAGGATAAATAATCATATGATAAAGTGCATTGATTATCATTAAATTGTCACAAGACCGTATACCTCAAAGGCTGGTAAGTGAAGTATGCTTGCAAGACCTCTTTTTAGGAAATAAGACAAGATATAAATACCTTAACAACATTTGAGTCATATCTCTATAAGAGGTATGCTGATGAGAATTGCAAAGCCATGTATTTTCACACCATTCATTTTACAGAAAGTATACATATTGAAAAGTTGATTAAGTCTATTTCCAATAATTTCTCATCAGCAAATGCTCCATAGTAAAGATAGTTTTACTGATATAGATGCTCTGCTTTTGCTAAGCACATTGAGATTAGTTAGAATCACAATATTAGGTGGGGATGGTTATGTAAAACTTTAATCCCTATACCTTATGTCCATGAGGAACAGACAGAAAAACTGTTATTGCAGTGTGGAATGCTCATTGTTTCTAGTTTTCCTTTTATAAGTATATCTTATGTCAAGAATACTCAGAATACAAGCCATATGAGTTTAGGGACATTGAAAGGGACAATGGACTTCTCTCCATCTCAGAACAATTAGAAGGTAGTCTGCATGTTGAGCAGAATTTTTGAAAAGCTTCATTGGGAATATCAACATTGTTATACTGCAGAAATGTCCTATGTATTCCGCAATGTATAAATATTTCCAATTATCTAGGGTCATTTTCCAAATTTAGTTTGAGTCACAGAAGAAAAAATTTAATCAATGTAAAAAGTGGGGTAAATGTATGGATTCTTTCAGTTCTCTTCAAATGTGAGAAAAACATGGCAAAAATGTGAACCAAGCAATAAAGTTTCTTGGCATGATAGGCACCATCAAATATGCAAAAGACCCCTTAGTGAAAGGAAACACCATGATTGGAAACAAAGTGTAATAACCTTATTATCTCACTAGTTTTTAAAATAAGACTAAATTGTAAAATTAATTCATAGCTATAAATATTCAAGTGTATTTTTTTCATTTTTTAAATCTTGATTTCATTTTTTCATTCCAAACACAGTTCTCCCTCCTATCCCTCTTCTTTACCTGTTGCCTCCTCCAATCCCCTCTCTCCCAATAGTAGATCACCAGTCAACTCCTCCTCAGAAGTTATGAATGTAGTAAAGCTTTAACTTGTGTCAATTATTCTTGTAGGTCTGAAACAAGTCCAACAGGAGAGGAAACTTCTGTTAATATTCCATGTCAGAAATCCTGTGTATATGACAATCAGCTTCCAAGTCATGAAAGAGTACATATTCGAGGGAAACTCCATGAATGTAATCAATGTGGTAAAGCCTTTGGTAAGCACAGTAATCTTCAAAGACATATGAGAACACATACTGGAGAGAAACCCTATGATTGTGATCAGTGTGGTAAAGCCTTTGCTCACCACAGTTATCTTAAACTGCATAAAAGAACACATACTGGAGTGAAGCCATATGATTGTAATCAGTGTGGTAAATCCTTTGCACATCACAGTAATCTTCAAAGACATAAAAGAACACATACTGGGGAGATACCCTATGATTGTAATCTATGTGGTAAAGCCTTTGCCCGACACATTGATCTTCAATTACACAAAAGAACACATACTGGAATAAAATCTTATGAATGTAATCAGTGTGGTAAAGCCTTTGCTAAGCATGGTAATCTTCAAAGACATAAAAGAAAGCATGCTGCAGTGAAACCCTATGAGTGTAATCAGTGTGATAAAGCCTGTTCTCACCACACTCAACTTAAAGAGCACCAAAGCACACATACTGGAGGGAAACCCTATGAATGTCATCTGTGTGGTAAAGCCTTTGCACACCACAGTAATCTTCACAGACATAGAAAAACACATACTGGAGTGAAACCCTATGAGTGTAATCAGTGTGGTAAAGCCTTTGCTCAGCTCAGTCATCTGCAAATGCACATGAAAACACATACTGGAGAGAAACCCTATTTTTGTTATCACTGTGGTAAAGCCTTTGTTCAACTCATTGATCTTCAAGAGCATAAAAGAACACATACTGGAGAGAAACCCTATGAATGTAATCATTGTGGTAAAGCCTTTGCACATCACAGTAATCTTCAAAGACATAAAAGAATACATAATGGAGAGAAACCCAATGAGGGTAATTAGTGTGGCAATGACTTTGCTCAGCATACTCATCTTCAAGACCATAAGAGATCACATACTGGAGAAAAAAATGCTATGAGTGTAATCACTATGGTAAAACCTTTTCTCAACTGTGGTAAAGTCTTTTCTCAGCACACTCATTTCAAGAGCATAAAACAACACATACTGGAGGGAAACCCTATGAAAGTAATCAGTGGTAAATCCTTTTTCAGCTCAGTCATCTGCAATTACACAGCAGAACACATACTGGAGAGAAACCCTATGAAAGCAATCAGTGTGGTAAAACCTTCAAATGTCACAGTAATCTTGAAATTCATAAAAGCACATACACTGGAGTAAAACCCAATTGGTGGGTGAATTCTGATTTTTCTTTATAATGAAGTCTCAGAGTCAAGTATCTGGCTAAATTCTGAACGATCAGAGAACCAGTGCAGTGAATCACTAGTTCTTACCATTACAAAATCCTCAGAACCGATGGGTTATTCTGTCTCCTAGAATCCTCACACTGTATGTCGTATCTATGAAATCTCAGACTGATCCCTCAATTTCTGTCTCTTCCTCCCATACATTTCTCTTTTCACTCAGTCATAGTCCTTCCTGTCTCCACTTCCCTAATATAGGGATCAAGTTGGGGTTACCACCACTTGGCTCTGTTTCTCTTTTATATGGATTCATTTTAATGTGTAACCTGTTAGCCTTGAATTCACAGACCCCATCTGCCATTTTCTCCCAAGTGCAGACGTTTAAAGTGCCAGTAGTTTCTGGATTGTATATCTAACTAGCGCAGCTAGCTCTCATCTTCAGGTAAACTTTGCTGGTTAAAGCAAAAACAAAATATCACCACACGCTATTAATTTAATAAGTGTGGTAAAGCCTGTGCAAGTCATAGTCATCTCCCAACACCTAAAAGAACACATACTTGTTAGAAACACTATGAATATAATCAATGTGTGAACTCTTTTTTACATATCAAAATAATGAGAAAAATCTGATACTGCAGTGAAACACTATAAATATTGGCAGCGTGCTAAAATTTTGTATATTAGAGGTATAAAACCTTGTGTACCCTCAATCTGTTCAACCCTTTGCAAATTACAATGGTCTTGAGCATGAAAAACGACAATAAGTATATCTATTATAAAAGAATTGGTAAAATCCTGAGCCAACACACAACCATATTTTTCCATAGAGAAGTTACTCCTCACAACAGTCTGTATAAGCAATATGATGCTTGGTAATATGTTGTTTCTACCTGTAAACTCATGGGGAAAACCAATTTATGAAGGCCTGAGTTTAGGGTAAATGGACCATTCAAGAATCACACCCTGACCCTGAAACCAGAGGCACTGGAACAGAAACACTGTGGCCCTTAAGGAAGAACTACAGAAACTCACCCTGAACTTGAATCCCTATCCAAAGGAGGAAAATCTTTAACTGAAACCAGAGCCTGTGAAAGAAACACCTCTTATCTTAATCAAGAGTCATAGAGTTAAAAAGGAACTGTGAAAGAAAAAGACACTGCCCCTTAAACCAGAGCCAAAGAAACATACTCTATCCTGGAACAAATGAGGATTAAACCAACAAATCCCTGAGCTCAAAACCAACCAGTCTCTGAGTACAAAATGCATCCATTGTCTGAGCACACTCAAACTCAGGGATTGAAATACAACCAATCCCTACTGGTTATTTTTCCCTGGAAAAACTGTTCCTAAGAAGCCCTATAGAAGCTTTTTGGCTTTGCATTTGGCAGTTGTCTCATCAAATCCAGTAGATTCTGTGTTACGAGTTCCATTGACTGCTTTGATAATTTCAAAAGAAGGATGTCTGTTAGAACTGGTTGTGAAACTCTCAGCTGAAGAAAAATATTGGCTGTGGTTCACATGGCATCTTCTGTTTTTCCTTCTATTCCTTTTACATATTAAATGTTCCTAAAAGTACGTGCTGATATTTTAAACAAAAGAAATAGATGAGAAATCAGGCCTTGAGATGGGGTCAATAGCAATGGTGTCATCTCCATAAAAACCATCATTTCCCAAAACATTTACACCATTCACTCAAGTATGAATAGTAAAAACTTTCCCAACAATAAAATTGGTGTACAGTTGTCATAGAGATTAGGCTTAAGTATTTGATAAAAAAAGCTTTTAATATGAGTTAAAATTGTTAAAAACGCTCAACCTTTTTAATAAACTCACAAGATATAAGCAATAGATGTTAAACAGTAGCTGACCATAAAAATTTATAAACTTGATTTAAGAAATATGAGGTTATCCTTAACCAAAGACAATTTTGTGTTTTGATTATCCCTGGATGATATGTTTTGAATTTCTGCATTACTGTGCCAACTAACAATGATGTCATTTCTATGTGTTTGCATCAAAGAACATCCCCTTATATTGAACCTGTATAAAAACCTTCTTTCAAAATGCAAAATAAATTCAGATTATTCCTGCCTCTGTGTTTGCTTGTCATGAAGAAATCCTGACCCACCTAGTCTTTGAGGACCCTCATCTCATTGGACGCCTCTATTAAGCTGGGGGTAGTGCATGGCAGCTGTGTTTTGAAGTAGAGAGCCTTCTCTTCGCTTTTCTCTCATTTTTCCTAAAAAAATAAAATTTCAGGTAAGGACAGGACCTCTCCAGAGTGCTGCAGACTCTCTGATAGAGAAGACATTGAGTTAGGATGGTGAGAAAGTAAGCATCATGGGCATTCACTGTCCAAGGACAGAGGTCTGTTCCTGAAATTGGTAAGACATATAGTGGAAAGTAGAGATCGTCCGTCATCAAAGAAGAGTTTGGCATTTTTTTGTGATTTTTGTTTTGAAAGTCAGTCCATTTTTTCCATAGGAAGGAAGCCTGTCTTTAGAAGAGTGTAAACAATAATACAAGATATGAGGAAATTTTATGAATTCCATGGCCATAAACAGGTACCAGTTCAGGCATTTTTCAGTATGGGTACAAATTAGAGACCTCTTTAAGAAAAACCAGAAATGGAATTTTTATTCTGAAGAAGCACCCTCAGAGGATGAGGTAATTCCTCTGAGGATAGAGACAAGTTTCCTAATTTACTGCTACTCTTCTCAAGGCACAGGCAGGGGATGATTGAATGATGAAGAACAACAAGAATTGGATGATGAAGTAGAGGAATATGATCTTCATTGTTTTTATTATAAAAATCCTCATATGACAGAAATAGATGATATATTTTTGCTGTAGTCACTATTCCTCCCCCTCCTTTTAAAACTAAATCTGTCAAGCTTGAAATGATGATGCCATTCAGGGATTTGGGGAGCTACAAAAGAAGCGAGGCACAAAGGAGACTTGGATTTTTGTTTCCCAGTAACCAATCTTGAAGGAGAGACACCCACCCCAATGGAAACTTCTTTTTTAAAGACTTTTAAGGAACTGCAGTGCTCTGTTAAGAGCATTGAACAAAGTCCTCCATATACTTTACAGATTGTAGAAATGTTGGGTAGCATGATATTAACTCCTTATGATTTGCACCAGACTACGAACTCCATTCTTTTTTTTTTTTAATTTTATTTTCCAGTTTAAATTTGGATAAGAAACAAGGTTGCTTCACAAGTCAGATCCAGGTTCCTCTCCCATTCCCTCCCTTCCTCCCGAGCCCTCCCCCCCCGTTATCCCCTCATTTCCCCAGGGAGGGTGAGGCCCTCCATGAGGGTGTGCATAGTCTGTCATTTCATATAGGGCAGGGCCTAGACCCTTCCCCAAGAGTTTGGGTAAGAGTGCACCTCACATTGTTCTATGGGATATTGTTAACTCCTTATGATTTGCACCAGACTACAAACTCCATTCTTAACCCAGACTGAATACGAGGACAGAGCTAGGGAATTGACTCAGAATTTAATCTATACAAAAATGCTGGTAAACCAAGTATGTCATTGTTCTTGGGGAAGGAGAATATAGCTCTCCCCAGGAATTATTAAATTAACAAGGAAATACTGAAGGGAAGCTTCCCAGATAGCAATAGGTGCTTCGAGCAGTCTCCCTCCTGCGGACAGTAAGACAAGTGTATTAGCAGGAATAAAAGAAAAACAAGAAGAAACATATGAAGGTTTTATTGCTAGAATTGAAGATGCATTAGGCAGTTTGCTGCATCCCTCTGGGGGCTTTTCCATTTTATTAAAACAACTTGCTTGAGAAAATGACAATATTCTCTGTCATGAACTAATTAGACCATTCATATAAACAGGGATTGTGCAAGATTACATCAAAGCATGTATAGATTTCTCACCAGTAGTGGTCCAGGGAACAGCATATGCTGTAGCTATGTAAGGACAATATTTCTGACCCTACATTCAGAACTTAAGGAGAGGAAAAAAATGTATGCTTTTCTTCCAAATAACACAGACACAAGAGCTGGGATTGTAAAAGAGAAGAGCAGAATTTTAAAATAAAGATAAGAAAATTTAACCTCCAGGACTATGTCCTCGATGTAAGAAGGAAAAGAATTGGAGAAATGAATGTAATTCAAAATTGCATAAGGATGGAAACCCTCTAAATCATGAGGAGAAAAATATAGTATAAGGGGCATGCTCTGTTCCCTGAAATAAGAAAAACAGGCAAAATATGGATTCAGGAAAGTAAAAGTGAATTAAATCCTCTGGCCCTGAACTTATCATCTCAAGCTTACACAGAGCAACCCCAGGAAGTGCAGAATTAGATACTGCAATACATAATTAGTAAATAAATGATGTAAGGGTCACTATAACATGGCTTCTTTGATCTTATAATGGGGAGAAGTTCAATTTATAAGAAAATTTTAAGTACTTCCTGGAATAAGTAATTCAGAGAGATGTAAAAGTTACGGTTAGGCCATTAAAATACACAATACAAGTACATAAGAACCAATGGGTGGCTCAGATAATACTACTCCATTATTACAACTCCTAAATCCAATATTAATATGGACTAGAGGGGATGAAGGATTTCACTCCACAGAAATGGTATCGTTTATTTCTCAACATGTTTTTATTTAAATTAGAAACATGAATGTTTCATGTCAGTCCCAGCTCCCTCACCTACCCCTCTTCCCTTGTTCCTCCACCAGTCTCCCAGCCCCCCACCCAATCCCCATATTATTCCCCAGGGTAGGTGAGACCCTCCTTGGGGGCATCTCTAAAGTCTGTCATTTCATCCAAGGCAGGACCTAGGCCCTTCCCCATGTGTCCAGGCTTAGAGAGAATCCATCTATTTGGAATGGGCTCCCAAAGCTCATTCATAAATGATGGTGAACACTGATCTACTAATCAACTCCCAAGTGATTTCTGTGGCCTCCACCCTGGCACTACATTCATGGAGTCTGTATCAATTGCCTGTTGGGCTCTCATCCATCAGTCTTGGATTCAAGAACTCCCATTTTCTGGTCAGCTGTCTTTGTGGGTTTCATCATCATGGTCTTGACCCATTGCTCATCACTTTTCCATCTCTGTCACTAGCAGAACTGGTATCTTGAACTCAGAGAATTACTAGGCAGAGAACCTCAAAAACTGTAAAAGAATGAAAAAAATTAAGGATTATTAGACACCAGAAAAGAGAGGGAAGACAGGTCTTGCATTGTAGGAAGAGACTGGCCTGGAACATGACCTATAGACCAAACCACCTCTACTCTGATAGGATTGGGGCTAGCTTCCAATATAGCCTAACGCTCAAAAATCCTGACTGGGAAATATGAAGAAAAAGTAGGTACATTTTAACCTTACATTTTTCCCCTTTTAAAAACAACTATTAGCTGAACAACTGTAATTAGGACATATTGGAAAATCTAATAATTCTTAGAATACTCCTTTGTTTCTTTCTTTCTTTCTTTCTTTATTTATTTTTATTAATATTTTTTTATTTTCCATTTTAAATTTAGATAAGAAACAAGGTTGCTTCACAAGTCAGTACGAGGTTCCTTACCCTTTCCCTCCCCTCCTCCCGTGCCCTACCCCCCATCCCCCCCTGTTATCCCCTCATTCCCCCAGGGAGGGTGAGGCCCTCCATGGGGGTGTCCATAGTCTGTCATTTCATATAGGGCAGGGCCTAGACCCTTCCCGAAGAGTTCAGGGTGAGAGTGCACCTCAAATTGTTCTATGGGAGTCCAGAGACCGTGTGTATACTTGGGATGGGTACTGATCTGCTGTCCAAGGCTCAATAGATTACCTAGGCCTCCTCACTGACACCCAGATTCAGGGGGTCTTGATCGGTCCCATGCTGGATTCCCAGGCTGATGCCTGGGATTCAAGAGTTAACCTTTGTCTGGTCAGCTGTTTCTGGGGTTCCAACCAGCCCAGTCTTAATCCCTTTGATCATCAGTCCTCCCTCTCTGATACTGGCTTTCTTGAGTTCAGCTCAGTACTTAACCAGCCAGTAAATGAAGTTTCTGTTTCCCAGACTCTCTGGCAATAGGATTGTAGGCTGGCACTCCCCAGATCTATGTCTAAAATCCATATATGAGAGAGTACATGCCATGTTTCTCTTTTTGTGACTGGGTTACCTCACTCAGGATGGTTTCTCTAGTGTCATCCATTTGCCTGCGAATCTCATGATTCCATTATTTTTTTCTGCTGAATAGTACTCCATTGTGTAGATGTACCACATTTTCTCTATCCATTCTTCGGGTGAGGGACATCTAGGTTGCTTCCAAGTTCTGGCTATTACAAATAAAGCTGCTATGAACATAGTGGAACAGACATCTTTGTTATATGAATGGGCATCTTTTGGATATATGCCTAAGAGTGCAGTTGCTGGGTCTTGTGGTAGGTTTATTCCCATTTCTCTGAGGAATCTCCATACTGCTTTCCAAAGTGGCTGAACCAGTTGGCACTCCCACCAGCAATGGAGGAGTGTCCCCCTTTCACCACATCCTCTCCAGCATAAATTGTCATTGGTGTTTTTGATTTTAGCCATTCTGACAGGAGTGAGATGGTATCTCAGAGTTGCTTTGATTTGCATTTCCGGGATGGCTAAGGATGTTGAGCACTTTCTCAAGTGCCTCTCAGCCATTTTAGACTCCTCTATTGAAAACTCTCTATTTAGTTCTGCAGCCCACTTTTTAATTGGGTCCTTTGGTGTTTTGGAGACTTGCTTCTTGAGTTCTTTGTAAATTTTGGAGATCTTCCCTCTGTCAGATGTGGGATTAGTGAATATTTTTTCCCATTCTGTGGGCTGCCTTTTTGTCTTGCTGACTGTGTCCTTTGCCTTACAGAAGCTTCTCAGTTTCAGTAGGTCCCATTTATTAATTGTTGATCTCACTGTCTGTGCTACTGCTGTTATGTTCAGGAAGCTGTCTCCTGTACCAATTCGTTCAAGGGTACCACCCACTTTCTCTTCTATGAGGTTCAGCGTGGCTGGATTTATGTTGAGGTCTTTGATCCATTTGGACTTAAGTTTTGTGCATGGCGATAAACATGGATCGATCTGCATTCTTCTACATGCCAGTCTCCAGTTATGCCAGCACCATTTGTTGAAGATGCTTTCTTTATTCCATTGTATATTTTTAGCTTCTTTGTCAAAGATCAGATGTTCGTACGTGTGTGGGTTAATACCCGGGTTCAATTCGATTCCATTGGTCTACCTGTCTATTTTTGTGCCAATACCAAGCTGTTTTCAGGACTATAGCTCTATAATAGAGCTTGAGGTCAGGGATGGTGATGCCTCCGGACGTTGCCTTGTTGAACAGGGTTGTTTTGGCTATCCTGGGTCTTTTGTTTTTCCATACAAAATTGATTATTGTTCTTTCAAGGTCTGTGAAGAATTGTGCTGGGATTTTAATGGGGATTGCATTGAATCTGTAGATTGCTTTTGGCAGGATTGCCATTTTTACTACATTGATCCTACCTATCCAAGAGCATGGGAGATCTTTCCATTTTCTGAGGGCTTCTTTAATTTCTTTCTTTAAAGATTCAAAGTTCTTACAATACAGGTCTTTCACTTGTTTGGTTAGCATTACCCCAAGGTATTTTATGTTGTTTGTGGCAATTGTAAATGGTGATGTTTCTCTGATTTCTCTTTCAGCCCTTTTATCATCTGTATATAGTAGGGCTACTGACTTTCTTGAGTTGATCTTGTAACCTGCCACTTTGCTGAAGGTGTTAATCAGCTGTAAGAGTTCCCTGGTAGAGTTCTTTGGGTCATTGATGTAAACTATCATATCGTCTGCAAACAGTGAAAGTTTGACTTCTTCCTTCCCAATTTGTATCCCCTTGATCCCCCTTTGTTGTCGTATGGCTATAGCTAGAACTTCAAGTACCATGTTGAAAAGGTATGGAGAGAGTGGACAGCCTTGTTTTGTTCCTGATTTTAGAGGAATTGCGTTGAGTTTCTGTCCATTTAGTTTGATATTGGCTGTTGGTTTACTGTATATGGCTTTTATTATGTTTAAGTATGTCCCTGTTATCCCAGATCTCTCCAAGACCTTTATCATGAAGGGGTGTTGGATTTTGTCAAAGGCTTTTTCAGCATCTAGTGAGATGATCATGTGATTTTTGTTTTTCAGCTTGTTTATATGGTGGATTACGTTGATGGATTTTCGTATGTTGAACCATCCCTGCATCCCTGGGATGAAACCTACTTGATCGTGGTGAATGATTGTTTTGATGTGTTCTTGGATCCGATTTGCCAGTATTTTATTGAGTATTTTTGCATCAATGTTCATGAGGGATATTGGTCTGAAGTTCTCTTTCTTGGTTGTATCTTTGTGTGGCTTGGGGATCAAGGTTATTGAAGCCTCATAGAAAGAGTTTGGCAAAGACCCTTCTGCTTCTATTGTGTAGAACACTTTGAGAAGAATTAGTATAAGCTGTACTTTGAATTTGTGGTAGAATTCTGCACTGAGGCCATCTGGACCTGGACTTTTTTTGGTTGGGAGACTTTTGATGACAGCTTCTATTTCCATTGGGGTTATAGGTCTATTTAAATTGCTTATCTGTTCTTGATTTAGTTTTGGCAAATGATAGCTGTCCAGGAAGTCATCCATTTCCTTTAAATTTTCGAATTTTGTGGAGTACAGGTTTTCAAAGTATGACCTAATGATTCTCTGGATTTCCTCAGAGTCTGTTGTTATGTCCCCCTTTTCATTTCTGATTTTGTTAATTTGCGTGTTCACTCTCTGCTGTTTGGTAAGTTTGGACAAAGGTTTGTCTATCTTGTTGATTTTCTCAAAGAACCAACTCTTCGTTGCATTGATTCTTTGTATTGTTTTCCTGGTTTCTACTTTGTTGATTTCAGCCCTCAATTTGATTATTTCCTGGCGTCTACTCCTCCTGGGGGAGTTTGCTTCTTTGTGTTCTAGAGCTTTTAGCTGTGATGTTAATTCTCTGGTATAACTGTTTTCCTGTTTCTTCATGTGAGCACTTAGTGCTATGAACTTCCCCCGTAGCACTGCTCTCAAAGTGTCCCATAGGTTTGGATATGTTGTGTCTTCATTCTCATTGAATTCGAGGAAGTCTTTAATTTCTTTTTTTATTTCCTCTTTGACCCAGGGATGGTGCAGTTGAGCATTATTCAATTTCCATGAGTATGTAGGTTTTCTGCAATTTGTGTTGTTGTTGAATTCTAATTTTAAGGCATGGTGGTCTGATAACATGCATGGAGTTATTCCAATTTTTTTGTAGCTGCTGAGGTTTGATATGTTGCCAAGTATGTGGTCGATTTTTGAGAAGGTTCCATGTGGTGGTGAGAAGAAGGTATATTCTTTTTTATGTGGATGAAATGTTCTATAGATATCTGTTAATCCCAGTTGGGTCATTACTTCTATTAGACCCTTTGCTTCTTTGTTGAGTTCCTGTCTGGTATTCTTGTCTAGTGGTGAGAGTGGTGTGTTGAAATCTCCCACTATAACTGTGTGGGGCTTTAGATGAGATTTAAGTTCTAATAATGTTTCTTTAACGAATGTGGATGCCTTTGTATTGGGGGCATAGATGTTCAGGATAGACACTTCGTCTTGGTGGGTTTCACCTGTGATGAGTATGTAATGACCTCCTTCATCTCTTTTGATTGATTTTATTTTAAAGTCTAGTTTGTTAGATATTAGGATTGCTACCCCTGCTTGTTTCTTGGGTCCATTTGATTGAAAAATTTTTCCCAACCTTTAACTCTCAAGTAATGTCTGTCTTTGAGGGTGAGGTGTGTTTCTTGTATGCAGCAGAAGGAAGGGTTCTGTCTTCGAATCCATTCTGCTAGTCTGTGTCTTTTTATGGGTGAGTTAAGGCCGTTAATATTGAGGGATATTAATGACCATTGATTGCTCATCCTTCTTCGATTTGCGATGGTTGTTGGTGGTGGAATTATGGGTGGAATTTCGCCCCTTTGTTCTTTTGGCTGTTGGTAGAGAGGGATTCTCTAATGCTTATGTTTTTCTGGTTGTAGTTAGCTTCCTTGGGTTGGAGTTTTCCTTCCAAAATTTTCTGTAGGGCTGGGTTAGTGGACACATATTGGTTGAATCTAGTTTTGTCATGGAATATCTTGTTTTCTCCGTCTATAGTGATTGAGAGCTTTGCCGGGTATAGTAGTCTGGGCTGGCATCCATGGTCTCTTAGTGTAGGTAGAATATCTATCCAGGACCTTCTGGCTTTCAGAGTTTCCATGGAGAAATCAGGTGTAATTCTGATAGGTCTGCCTTTATATGTTACTTGACCTTTTTCCTTAGCTGCTCTTAATATTCTTTCTTTATTCTGTATGTTTGGGGTCTTGATTATTATGTGGCGAGGGGATTTTTTTTGTGGTCCACTCTATTTGGTGTTCTGTAGGCTTCTTGTACCTTCATTGGCATGTCTTTCTTAAGGTTGGGAAAGTTTTCTTCTATGATTTTGTTGAATATGCCTTCTGCCCCTTTGAGGTGGATTTCTTCTCCTTCTTCTATACCTATTATTCTTAGCTTTGGTCTTTTCATGGTGTCCCATAATTCCTGGATGTTTTGTGTTAAGGATTTGTTGGATTTAAGGTTTTCTTTGGTTGATAAATCCATTTCTCCTAATGTATCTTCAACACTTGAGATTCTCTCTTCCATCTCTTCTATTCTGTTGGTAATGCTTGTATTGGTAGTGCCTGACTGTTTGTCCAGCTTTTCTATTTTCTGCCTTTCTTCAGATTGTGTTTTTTTTAGTGTCTCTATTTCAGTTTTCAACCCTTGCAGCGTTTGCATTGCTTCTTGCAATTTTCTGTTTATCTGTTCGTCCGTTTGTTGCCTTTTATGAATTTTTTGGTTTGTTCTTTCTTCCATTTCTTGCATTTTTTGGTTTGCTTTTTGTTCCATTTCTTGGATTTTGTGCTTTGTTTCTTCTTCCATTTCCTGCCTTTTTTGGTTTGTTTCTTCCTCCATTTTTTCATTTTTTGCTTTGTTTTTTCTACCATTTCTTGCATTTTTTGCTTTGTTTCTTCTTCCATTTCCTGCCTTATTTGGTATGTTTCTTCTTCTAATTCTTGCATTTTTTGCTTTGCTTTTTCTTCCATTTCTTGCATTTTTTGCTTCATTTCTTCTTCCATTTCGTGCCTTTTTTGGTTTGTTTTTTCTTCCAATTCTTGCATTTTTTGGTTTGTTTTTTCTTCCATTTCTTGCATTTTTGGGTTTGTTTTTTCTTCCATTTCTTTGAGGGATTTTCCAATATCCTCTTTTAGGGCCTCTATCATTTTCATGAAAGTGCTTTTAGGGTCGTTCTCTTCTGCTTCCTTCGCATTGGAATATTGGGGTCTTGCTGGTGTGGAGTCTCTAGAATCTGGCGGTGTCATATTTGTTTTTCTGTTGCTGACTGTGATTTTGTATTGTCTCTTTCCCATCTCTTCTTTTAGTGGGTGCAGAAAGAACCCCTTCCTGGTCTGGGGACCAGAGTTCCCTTTTGGTGGGTGCTAGTAAGTCCAGTAATCTGGTGGTTCTTCTATGCCTTGTCCAAATGCTGGTCCGTGGGTAGAGAAGAAGAACAGGAATCTGGGGCGCTTAGCCTCCTACCTGGTCCCCTGGACCCTATGCTGGGTCCTGTTGTACCTGATCCGGAACAGCTACTCCCCTGGTCTCCCTGGGTCCTGTAGTTTCCTGGTCTCTTTGGTGGGAGAGAAGATCTGGAGTCTGGGGTGCTTGGCTCCCGCTGGGATTGGGAGCTCTGTGCAGTTCTCAGGCGATCTGCAGGCTCTGGAACACAGGCCGGGAAGCTGGCCTGTTTACCTGATGCTCCCGCCGGGATTGGGAGCTCTGTGCAGTTCCCAGGCGATCTGCAGGCTCTGGAACACATGCCGGGAAGCTGGCCTGTTTACCTGATGCTCCCGCCGGGATTGGGAGCTCTGTGCAGTTCCCAGGCGATCTGCAGGCTCTGGAACACAGGCCGGGAAGCTGGCCTGTTTACCTGATGATGCCAGAGGGACAGCTACTTCCCTGTACTCCCAGCCTCCTCTCCTTTCCTGGAATCGTTGGTGGGAGAGAAGATCTGGAGTCTGGGGTGCTTGGCTCCCGCCAGGATTGGGAGCTCTGTGCAATTCCCAGGAGATCTGCAGGCTCTGGAACACAGGCTGGGAAGCTGGCCTGTTTACCTGATAATGCCAGAGGGACAGCTACTTCCCTGTGCGCCCAGCCTCCTCTACTTTCCTGGAATCGTTGGTGGGAGAGAAGATCTGGAGTCTGGGGTGCTTGGCTCCCGCTGGGATTGGGAGCTCTGTGCAGTTCCCAGGCGATCTGCAGGCTCTGGAACACAGGCCGGGAAGCTGGCCTGTTTACCTGATGATGCCCCTTTGTTTCTTAATAAGAAAAAATATCAAGGAAAAGTAAACTTTTACAAGATTTTAGGGCTGTTAATAGAATAAGGCATGATATGGGAACTTTACAGCCACGGCTTCCATCCTCAGTAGCTGTGAATTAAGTTATTGTTAAAGATTTAAAGTATGTTTTTAATATACAATTACAACCAGAGGACACACAGATTTGCCTTCAGCATTCCTTCTGTTAATTTTCAAATGCCATTTTGAAGTTGGCAATGGGGAGTTCTCCCCTCGCACAAACTGGAAGATCAATTAATAAGATCCATTGTAGTTAAATATATAAAAGTTTTTATATTACATTTCAGGAGTAACATTCTTATAGCAGAAGAAACAAAGATATACTTGAATTAATTTTGAAGAATATGATTGCAGTATTGACTCAGCATGGGTTAATTATTGGCCTTGCCAAAACTCAACATAACAAGCCAAGAAGTTATTTAGGCAGAACAAATTCATAGTAAATATTTCATTTCTAAAAGTTGCAACTAAGGATTGATAAATTAAAGATACTTAATGAATTCTAAAGATTATTGGGAAATATTAATTGGATTAGACCTTATTTAAAAATTACAACAAGATGATTACATCATGTGTTTGAAATTCATAAAGGAGATTCCATTAGAATCAATACAACAAAAGTTGCAAAGGTAAAATAAATTATCTAAAGTCATAGTCCCTTATACTTAAAAGGTATTATACCACTACTTAATGTTTATGGCAAAAAGGTGTCCTAGAATGGATATATCCCACTCATTCTTAAAAAATCTTGTGCAGTCAACTAAGTATTAAGGGAAGATTAAGGTTAAGTATTAAGGGAAGTTTAAGATCCAGGGATTTAATATACTGTCCTGTCAGGTCCATTGACTTTAACAAATACTATCACAGATTTATTGACAAAAGAACACTTGAGTGCTAGTATGGTGGAACAAACATTAGAAAGTCATGCTTGAGATCACCAGAACTCATTGGCCAGGAGAATTTGTTCAATTTGACTTGAGAACAGGCTAGGCAAATTTTGAAGGACTGGGGACATTGTCTTGATGTATATCACCCATTAAAATGTGAGTTTATCCAAAGGGCCTTAAGGCTCAACTGTTGTGGCAAATGGTTGTTACTCATATTCCAGAATTTGGTTACCATAGACACTTATTTATGTGTGGTCATGACCACAGCAAGAACTGGTGAGTTTGTGAAAGAGGTCATATAACATTTTATATGATTCTTCTTCTTCTTAGGTGTGCTAAAAAGAATTAAAGCTGATAAGGCTCCAGCTTATAGTTCTCAAGATTTTGCAAAGTATTGCATTCAATAAAGTATAGAACATATAATGGGAATTCCCTATATCCCCTGAGGTCAGGCTATTATAGAAAGAACTCATCAAAATCTTAAGGTACAACTTCACAAATTTTAATCCAGTGGTCTTTTTTAAATTTGCCTCATCAATTATTAAACCATGCTTCATTCTCCACGAGTCACTTAAACACAGATGAAAAAGTATTTACTCCTATGCAAAAACATTGGCCCACACTGCAGTAGATTGTTACTCCTTTAGTTATTTGAAAGGATATTTTAACAGGCACCTGGAAAGTGTCATATTTGTTATTCATCCCAGGACAAGAATACACTTGTGTTTTTCCTCAGAATGCAGAAACCACAATCTGGATTCCAGATAGACTTATTCTAACCTTCTAGCAAAACACCTCTATCGAGAACCCAGAAATGAAGAAAACAAAAGAAGGTGAATCACATATTATGGAGAATGAAATGATTAGCCTCCACCATGGCCCTTACCTCCTCCCCGTGGTATCTGCCACCAAAAGGACAAATTCACTGACTCACTCTGAAGAAACCCTGAAAGCAAAACAATGATCTGTGATACTAGGAAAACATGATAAGGAGAGAATTATTCTCTTAGTATTCTTGTTGTAGTTGCTATGCAGGTATACTGTGCCTTTGCGTCCTCATTTTGGGGCTTATATTCCCCATCCTCCACTTCTTCATCTCGTGCATTAGGAGATACAGCGTATATCAATGTCATGAATAAAAATACAGAGTTGTTAGGAGGACATTCTGAGTCTTCCTCTCCTCTGCCTTCTGCTGTAATTAAATAGAGAGAATATCAGACCCAGTCCCCATTTGTGTTAAATTAAAGGAAATTCCCCTCAGGGTGCCTTCCCATCAATTATCAAACTTTTTCTTACTGATACTCCAGACAGAGCAGTTTCAGATAAACATCTTCCTCATTATAGAAAGTTAATGTGGTAGGTTGCAATAAAGATTTTCAGGTCTTGTAGTTATAAGAAAACTATTGTTAGATCAAAAGAAACTATGTACTTTTAGGAATATTTACAAAAATATTGGGATAAAATAAATTATTAACATCTTTGATTGAAAGTGATAGTTCAAGACTGTTTCTCTTAAGTTGTGCTCCTGTGTTGTGTGGAAAATATAGATGGCCAGCAGCAGCAACAACAACATGATAGCCAGTGCAATGATTGTGATCCAGCTCACAAGGCTTGGGTCCCCCAGAATGCATAAATGTGGATGCCATAGAGTCCCACTTCACTACATGTCTCCCTTTAGCAGCCTGTGGTCATGCCTTAGTTCCTACAGTCTGGAAAGCAGGAATGCAATGTGACAAATGTTAGTTTGGACAAGTTCTCAACCAGTAGCAAGGCTAGAAGACTGTTTAAGGAAGGCCATTCCAGGAAGAGCAGGTGGAGACAGTAGATCTGTGGAGCTGATTTCTTGAGGAGAGGACCCTGAATTCAATGAAAAGAGATCAAGCTCTCATCTTTCTCTGCATCCTGGTAGAGAGAGGTCCCTCCTGTTCTTCAGTTTCTGAGAAATCACTGTACAGAGATTAAAGGTGTGGCATGGACAAAAACAACTGCTAAGCTTTGTGACTTCATCTTACAATATCCTCCATAGCTAAGTGTCACAGGCTGTCCAGTGAGTCACACCAAGTCATGGGAACACCAGTCAGAGATGGCTGATGACTGATGAGGGCCGCAAGAAGGTCACCATCTAGTGAAGTTTTTGCTCCTCCTGTTGGTTATACAAAGCCAGCAGCCTGGGTATTACCATTGAGATGATGTGAAGCAGATGGAAGCCACTTGATGTTACACAGGCCAGACCCTTGTCTCCCAGATCAGTAATCTCAATGACTGGCAGACTCTTTGTACTGTTATCATCCCTGCCACAAAGCTGCTGCAATTCCTACCTGTGTGGTACCTACATAGAGATCAGAATGTACACAGTCATCATTTCCCTCATTGCTGATTATCAGTTTCACTCTCTGTCCATAACAGAGGTTCATATTCTCTCTATGTATTCCTAAAGTCTGGAAGCTGATTGGGGTCTCATATGCACTTGGGGGGTTCCCCATATATCCAAATCTTATCCCCTGAAAACTCAAGAGTCCTTCAGCCCCATCCTCTGGCTCCTTGTGTGATCCTTGCCAAAAGGAATTCTTACATAAGCCAACTAGAATTTTAATCATGTTTATACACTGAATATGTGTGTATGTATGTATTTCTTTTTCATGCCTCTATGTTATTTTTCCAAGCTTTTTCATATGTGATTTTTATCATGCTTCCATATTTGCCAGTTTGTTTTCTTTTGTTGAGATATCAAGCACTATGCCAAGAGATGCTTGGGGAGGAAAGGGATTATTTGGCTGACATTTTCCTGTAACAACCCTTCATTGAGGAAATCAGGGCAGGAACTGGAGCAGAGGCCCTGGAGGACTGGTGCTTTCTGGCATTCTCCTGATGGTTTGCTCAGCCTATCCAGGGGTGTCATAACATACAGTGGTCTGTGAACTCACATATAAACCATTAAAAAATAAAATGTCTTTTTTTAAAATCTGAAGGATGCATTTTTCTTATTGAGATTTGCTCTTCCAAGAAATCCTAACTTTTTTTCATATATATGTATATGAATGCTGGTACAATTTGCTGAAGGAGGCAGAGGCAGGAGCATATCCTAATTTAAATTGCACAGATGAAAAGCATAAAGGAACACATCTAATACTTGATGCTCCAAGCCATTTGGTTTTATGATGGAAGCTAAAATGATTGCAACACAGTCTCTGAAGTCGTAGAGCTATAAATATGAGATTAAGTCAATAAGAACTTGTGACCAGAAGGTGATTTTTGCTGCTGGGAATAGCAGTGACTCTTGCTGAGCACGTTGTCTTGATGCATTTAGATGAATCCCAGGGACAGCCACTTTCCTGTACAGCACTTGGAATCATGAAGTACACATGAACTTATCATTACATTTGAGTCCACATATAGTGCGATGTGTCTGTACAGCAAAATGTCAACTGTTCCCCTCCTGGTAAAAGACATAAAGCAAAAGATACCCAGCAGTTACCTCAAAGACAAAAATCATCAATAATCACTGAAAAAGATGTCAAAAGTACTTATTTATTGGGATGAAAATAATATTTAGGAGATACTACTTCATCCTTAGTTTTAAACAGATACAGGTTAAAAAGTCAAATAATATGGGCTAGAGAAATTGTTCAGAGGTTAAGAGCACTGGCTTCTCTTCCAGAGGACCTAAGGCAACCATTGGTAATGAGATCGGGTGTCCTCTTCTGTCATGCAGGTGCATATGCAGGCAGAATACTGCATACATCATGAATAAATAAATAAATAAAATCTTTTTAATAAAGTCCAATAGTATATAGAATAATTCAAAGGAATGAGGATTTTTATGTATAGTTGCTGAGATACAAAATAAGGCAGCTGTTTCAAAAAATAGTCAAATTTTTTTCTCAATACATGAAGCACAGAGTTACCATAGATTCCACAGCTTCTAGATGGAAGCCCATGAAAAGAAATTGTGTTTCCATAACTTGACCACAATTGTTGATAGTGGCATTGTGTACAAAGGCCAGGAGATATGAACAGTACAGACTAATGAATGATCACCTAACAGAGCATATCCTGAAGTTCTTTCCTGTGGTTTAGTTAAGCATAACGAAACTGAGGTGCCCATGCCACAAGCAACTCCAATGTATCATGAAATGAAAGACCAGATGTCCAGCTGTTTGTACTAAGAAGTGTCTTTATTTTGCCAGTGCTAAGAGGTCTCTCTCTTGTAGGAGGGAACAGTCTTATATATAGTCTTACAACACATTAGAAAAACCCCAGGTGGAAGAGAGCGTGTTTTCCTCCTGCTAGATATTGATGTCAGTGGGGCAATGTGGGGGCAGTAAGCCAGGACTAGAAAAAAAGATGCACCTGTGGCTATCAGCTGACAAACAACTCAGAGACCCTGTGGGGGCTAGGGCACAACATCTCCCTCTTTTTTATTTTTTGAAATTTTGTTTGAACTGTTTGCTACTCTATAGAATCTTCCATACAGATTTCTTTGGCTCTCAGGCCATGTTATTTGCTTTTGCTATTTTTCACAGGGGATAGAGCCATACCCACACCTAGTAAAATGTTTTAGGAAATGACTCACAAAATTGGCCTTAAATTTGTAGCAATAACCAACCCTGTATTATTGTAAACAAACATTTATAGACAATATTTGGGAATGTGGGCGTCATTCTTTCCAAACTAATTCCTGCTGTTAAGTGGCACTATTCATACCATGGGGATCATGACAAAACTCAGAAACTTGTATAAGTCTTCATTTTCATCATCTGTAAGGTTGCATCATCTTAGCAGTTTTAGATATTGAATCACGTGGGCCAGTGCTTCTGGAGGTCTTGCTTCATCAAACCATATTAGTCTGGAAGGAACCCACAGCTTTTCATTTTCTGTGGAAACAAAAGTAGAAATTTTTTCCCATGTAACCTGTCCTTATATTTAAATTTAGAAGTCAAAGCATTTTTGAAATATGTAAGTTGGATTATTCCAACAGCATTGATAATCAAATGTCTTTTAGCAGTTTTTGGTTTCTTTCTTAGCAATTAAACAGTTTAAAGACAACACAACAGCACACAATATCTAGACTCTCCGTGTATTTTCCATTCCATATACTTTTACCTTTTTCTTTTCTTTCACTTAATAACAATACCTCATTTACTAAATGTTACCAATTTTCCCTTCACCTATTTTCAATCCATCCTCCAACGGAGGATGATCCCTCAGGCAAAATCCTTAAGATTTACTCAATTCGGGCTAGAGAGATGGCTCAGAGGTTAAGAGCACTGACTGTTCTTCCAGAGGACCTGAGTTCAGTTCCCAGCAACCACATGGTGGCTCACAGCCATCTATAATGAGATCTGGTGTCCTCTTCTCACTTGCAAAACTGGAGGCAGGATGTTGTATTCATAATAAATAAATAAATAAATCTTAAAAAAAAAGATTTACTCAATTCACCCTCCTACTGAGTGTGATCTCTCAGATTTCCCTTTCTTTCCCAACCTTGGGAGTGAAGGCCTGGAGATTTAACCTGGTACCCCTAATTGGTACCCCTTTCCAGTACACCCTCATAGCCTTACTTGCTGGCCAGCCTTTGAGGGCAGTCTCTCAGTTACTTTCATGACCTCAATGGATCAGGCTCGAGATTAATTCAATACGCCCTTCAACTGAGGGTGATCTCTCAGTTTCCCCTTACTTTGCTTACCTCAGTGGATCAGGCAAAGGCTGGAGATTAATTCAATACTCCTTCTCCTTAAAAGGTGATCTCTGAGGCAAAAGCCTGGAGATATGACCATTCAATTTTATTATTAGAAGTTGTGGTACCTGTTTTAAATCCTTTTCTATCTGGAGTCTCTCTGCTCCTGAATCTTCTTTCTGGCCGATCTTTCCCAGTCTTTACAATTCTCTCTGGATGTCGGTGGGACCTCCAATGGCAGCACCCATGCCACAAGCAACTCGAATGTATCAGGAAAACATAGACCATATGCCCAGCTGTTTGTACTAAGAAGTCTCTTTATTTTGCAAGTGCTAAGAGATCTCTCTCTTGTAGGAGGGAGCAGTCTTATATATAGTCTTACAACAAAGTAGAAAAACCCCAGGTGGAAGAGAGCATGTTTTCCTTCTGCTAGATATTGAGGTTAGTGGGGCAATGCAGGGGCAGTAAGCCTGTGCTAGAAAACAGGATGCACCTGTGGCTATCAGCTGACAAATAAATCAAGATCCTGTGGGGGCTAGGCCACAACACAAAACAGCACATGTGCAAAAGTCAGAGGAAAACCTTGGAGAGTAGCTTCTCTTTGTCCACCATAAGGGATCCCAACAATGGAAACCAGCTCTTGTCTACAGCAAGCACTTTACCTGCTATGCAATTGTCCCTTTCTTGCTACCTTCCTTCCTTTCTTCCTTTTTTCTTAATTCCTTTCTCTTATTGCTTACTTTCTTATTTTCTTTCCTCTTTCCAGTTGTCCTCTCTCTTTCTGCCTACCTACCTTCCATCATTCCCTGTCCACTTAACCTTTCTCTTTCCACTCTCCCCCATTCCTTCCTCCCTCTCTGCTTCCTCCACTCCCCTCACTATTACTCCTCATTCTATTCATTTTATGTGGCTATGTTAATTGTCTTGGAAACCTCACTCCCTCACCCCTCAAGCAATGGGACTACAGGCCTGGTCATTACAGTCCTGGTCATTTGGGAGTGTTCTTCAACTGTGGTTTCGGACTGGGAGAACTGCTCCTTACATGTGACCAGGAACACACAGCCCATCCTCTGTAGTATTTTTCTTGTTGTTGTTATTTTATCTTTATTTTCACAATCAAAAGAATCATTTTCTCTCTTTTCCTTTTCCTCAACTTCACAGAAATTCACCTGCCTATATTTCCCGTGTACTCACACTAAATGCATTTTCCATCAGACCCTGGCTTAGATTCTTCCCCTGGCTTTTCTTTCATGCTGATGAATTAGTGTGCTGTGGATGGAATAGCTGGGGCCAAGGGACGAGTGCTGGCAACACAAGAGCATAGCTTCTGAACCAAATTTATGACACAGTTTTCTATTTGTGAATTTGTTATTAGGAAATTTCAGCCTGGTTCCTAAAAGTAAAATTTATAAATTAATTAATTTATTTTTCTTTCTTTCTTTTTTTATACATGTCAACCCCAGTTCCCTCTCCCTCCCCTCCTCCTGCACTCCCCCACCATACCCCCAAGCCTCCCATCCTATTGCCAATTCCTTCCACATAGTGGATATCTAGAGTCTGTCATTTCTCTAAGGGTAGAGTCCAGGCACTCCCCTAATAGTCCAGGCTGAGAGTGCATCCCTCTTTGTGTTATGGACACATGATATCTCTTTGTATTCTAGGGATAAACACTGATCCACTGCTCAGGGCCCCATATGTTGTCCAGGCCTCCTCACTGACTCTCATATTCGGCTGGTCTGGATCGGTCCCATCCTGGCTTCCCAGCTTTCGGTCTGGGGTCCAAGAGCTCTCCCTTGTTCAGATCAGCTGTCTCTGCTGGTTTTGCCATTCCATTGTTTGCCAATTTGCTCATAGCTCCTCTCTGTGTGTCACTGGGTTCCTTGGGTCCAGTTCAGTGTTTAACACTGGGTGTTTGTCTCTGCTTCCATCAGTCACTGGACGAAGGCTCCAGCATGGTTAGAGACATCAAGTTCATTATCAGGAATGGGCATTTAAGGTGGCATCTCCACTACTGCTTATCTTGCCAGTTGGTGTCATTCCTTTAGATCACTTGAGGTCACTCTGGGCCTGATCTGTCTTCTAACCTATGATTCACGCTTCCCCAATTCTACCCCCAACTCAACCTTCCTGTTCCCCCATGACCTACTCTCTCTTCCTCTTGTCCCCCTCTCTACTTCCCAGCTCCTACTCCCCTTCACCCCTCCCTGTGTTCCCCATATGTTCAGAGGATCTTGCCTCATTTCTCTTCTCTCTTGGGTACCATGCATATCTTTTAGGTTCTTTCCTGTTTCCCAGACTCTCTATCAGTGGAAGTGCAGACTGGCACTATCCTGATCCATGTCTAAAATCCATATATGAGTGAGTACATACCATGTTTGTCTTTTTGTGACTGGGTTACCTCAATCAGGTTGGTTTCTTCCAGTGCTCTCCATTTAGCTGCGAATTTTAAGATTCCATTGTTTTTTTCAGCTGAGTAATACTCCATTGTGTAAATGTACCACATTTTTCTCTATCCACTCTTCAGTTGAGTGTTATCTAGGTTGCTTCCAGGTTCTGGCTTTTACAAATAATGCTCCTATGAACATAGTGGAGCAGATGCCCTTGTTGTATGAATTTGCATCTTTTGATATATGCATAAGTGTGGAATTGCTGAGTCTTCTGGTAGATTGATTTCCATTTTCCTTAGGAATCTCCATACTGCTTTCCAAAGTGGCTGTACAAGTTGGCACTCCCACTAGCAGTGGAGGAGTGTTCCCCTCTCTCCACATCCTTTTCAGCATAAATTGTCTTCAGTGTTTTTTATTTTAGTCATTCTGACAGGAGTAAGATGGTATCTCAGAGTTGTTTTGATTTGCGTTTCCCTGATGGCTAAGGATGTTGAGCACTTTCTTAAGTGTCTCTTGGCCATTTTAGCCTCCTCTATTGAGAATTCTATAATAAGTTCTGTACCACACCTTTTAATTGGAAAAGTGAAATTTTATCAGAAGGTTTACTTTATTAAAAATACCATCTGCCACAGCTGGCTGTTTAAATCAGTGTGGAAGCACTTGCCTAGCACGTATGATACCCTGTGTTCAAGCATAAGGAAAGAGAAGAGAGAAGGATCTGAAACCATAAACCTTAGAGAGAGAATCTGTCATTGAATGGACTTCTTGGTTTCAGATAATCTATATATTTTGTATGGTACTTAGTCTTGTCAATTTCATACATGTATACAATGTATCTTGATCATTCCCCATTCCCACATTTTATGCATGCCGTCTGTCCTTTCTCTCTGCCTCTCTCTCTCCCACTTCTGCTGGATAGCTGACTGATCTATTTGGTTTGATCTTATAGAGAGTTCATAAGCCACCATGTCATTTGTGAAAGACAAGAGTTTATATCTTTAGTTCTTCCTGGAAGAATAAATTCTTATCATGCAGTTTTCAGGTGCCATTACTCAGTATTTCCTTGTGTTGAGAAACTAGTCAAGTCCCAGAGGTAATATTCACACAATCAGTCAAAATGAATGACCAAAGTTTCTGTCTACCACATTCCTGCTGCCATAATAAACTTTCTTGGCCTGAATCCCTGGAATCCAGTATTGTATAGGAGTCCAAACTCCCATATTTTTAGGTCATGTTCATTAACTTGGTGGCTACCAGGAGGAGCCTGTAAACTGGTCAGCTTACCTTCTTTCCCTTCAAGCTAATCTTTCACTCATGATGAGAATAATGTATAACAGGAGTTATAGAAGAAATAGAAGTTTAATTCAACCTCACAAAATTAACATTGATGTTGAAAAACCTCAATATTCCACGCCCTTTACTCCATCCCCTCCTTTTGTCACTCTCCCCTCCATGCCAACTGCCCCCCCCTGTCCTCTGGACGCTGGCTGCAGTGCAGAGAGGGCCTGGGATGCCGAGGCTCCTCTGACTCTGGCTCCTCCTCAGGCTGCAGTCCAGACACAGGCCTGGATCTGGCAGTGGCTCCCCTAATGCAGAATGGAGGCCAGCGGTGGAAACAGCAGGGAGGGTGCAGATCAGGGAGGAACGGAGTGTGGGGGCTGCTTGCTGCCCACTTCCATTAGACATGGCTCTGCTCTGGTTCCAGACAGAAAACAGACCCCAGCACCACTTCTGTGGCCAAACATGCTAGGCCCTGTTGGAGCCTTCCCTCAACTCCCCAAAGAGATTGATGCAGCCTTCCTGTTGGAGTGCCCTGACTGTGGCCACACTACTCTGGCTGGTAGGGAAAGACTCTGTTTCTATTGTCAGATTCCCCTTGCTGGTCTCCGAGATTCTGGGAGATGCCCTGTTCAATTGGCTAAGGCAAGAGCATTCAGTCAGGGATGGGAAGTCACCCCGATGGCATTTTTCGAGAGGTTAATGGAAGCATGTCAGACTAGGTTGTAGCAGTTAGATGAACTACAGGACTGTACACTTCAGGAGCTTATAAAACAGGCAGAAAGGAGTTATAATAAAAAACCCCAGAGGAAAAGGAAGAAAGAGTAAGCAAGTTGCAAGAAGAGGAAGAAGAAAGGTTAAAAAAGGAACAGGAGGAGAGGGAAGTCAGGTGTGATAAAAGACATACTAGGGAGTTATGCAAAATCTTGGCCACCATAGTTCAGCCTAGATCAGAGCCAGGGAGGCAGATGAGAAAGCAGGGAGGCAGATGAGAAAGCAGGGAGACATCTGGTACCCATGGCTTGACCGCGACCAGTGTGCCTACTGCAATGAAAAAGGACATTGGGCAAAGAATTGCCCTATCCAAGAGCACAAAAGAAGCGCCCTTCTCAGGTCCTCTCCCTTGAGGATTAGGGGAGTCAGGACCAAGACCCCCCTGAGACCAGGCTAACTCGTAAGATGGGGGAGGATATAACTTTCCTGGTCCAAACTAGGGCTCAACCAAAGTGCTTATCTACTGAGCAGCAGAACTTCATGGGTGCAGGGAGACACTGGAGGGAAAAGCTACCCATGGACTACTGAGCAAGAAGTACACTGGTCTCAGGTAAAGTGACCCATTCCTTCTTACATGGTCCAAATTGTGCTTACCCACTTCTGGGGAGAGACTTGCTATCTAAAGTAAAAGCCCCCCTTTGAAAGCATCCAAGCCTGATCAAAGAATACCCCAAGGCCTGAGTAAAGATGGGTGGGGGGGAAATGGGACTAGCTGTGAACCAGCCACCTGTCATCATTGACTTAAAGACATCTGGTACCCCCCAGATGTGTTAAACAGTATCCGATAACCAAGGAGGCCTACAGGGGCATCCCACCCCACATACAGCGACTGTTGGATTTGGACATATTGAAACCTTGTCGTTCTCCTTGGAATATACCTCTCCTTCCCGTCCAGAAGCCGGGAAACTGGGGACTATGGTCCTCTACAAGATTTAAGGAAGGCTAACTAAAGGACTGAGGACATTCATCCTATGGTGCCTGACAACCTTCTGAATATTCTGCCTTCTCCCATTCCTGGTATACTGTGCTAGATTTAAAGGATGCCATTTTTGAGGCTCAGCTCCCAGAGCCAGCCCCTTTTCACCTTCAAATAAAAAAACCTAGACTCTGGAACTGGGACCAGTGCTCACCACCTGTTCCTCCCCAGGCCAGGCACCTCCCACTCTCCTGGCCACCTGGGAGCCAGAGAGTAGTGGGCTGTAGAGGCGGCCACCCAGGAGGAGGACGCTGTGTGCAATGGCAAGCCGAGCACCAGCCAAGAGCTGCACCTCTCCCACCTTGCTTGCTCAAGGCCCGGGGGCATGGAGCGTTCTTGGCACCTGCTTTACAGGAACCAGGGCAGGGAGCAACGGTTCCATGGAGCCAAGGTCTGCAAAGCTGCTCACAGCCTGGATGCCGAATAGCCAGGCCGGACTCCGACAGCAGCAGCAGTGATAGTGGAGCAGCTGAGCTGGGCACCCAGGCCACAGACAGAGCAGGAGGGAGCCAACCTGCAAGCCAGAAAAGAGACACTTGAGTCTTCCAATATCCCGCAGCAGAAGCAGGTATGCAATGGCATATGTGCCCGGAGAAATCTACCAGAGGAGAGGGCTACTGACCTCAGGAGGACCAGAGGACACCGCCCTGATATCCATTGGTTTGGGAAATGGACTTTACAGAAGTTAACCCTAGCCTGTACGGTAACAAATACCTGCTAGCTTTTATAGATACAATAAGCCGGCCTTTGTCTCCCAGGTAAGTCAGCGTCAGCTGGTGGCCTTGTTGCTGGGGTATAATTAAAAATTACATTGTGCTTATAGACCCCAAATTTCAGGTCAGATAGAAAGAATGAATAAAACAATTAAGGAGACCTTGACTAAATTGGCATTGGAAACTGGCACTAGAAACTGGGTTCAACTCCTACCATGGTCTCACCTTATAGGAGATCCTATATAAAGGGTCCTCCCCTACTGTAACTTTTTAATTACGATATGTCTGCTTATGCAACCACCTCAACCCTGCAGGCACACCTCCACGTCTTGTAGATAGTCCAGGAGCAGATTTGGAAGTCTTTGGAAGCTGCATACTGGGAAAAGGGACCACCTGCCAGGCCCATCCTCACCAGATTGGTAACCAGATATATGTGAGGAGGCACCAGTCCAAAACTTTGAAACCATGCTGGAAAGGACCATACTGCCATGCTGCTGACACACCAATGCCCTGGAGCCTGCTCCAGAGAAAACCTGGAAGACCTACCCTGACTCCTCCCACAAGGCTTCCTTAAAGGGTCAGAGGCTCTTTAACCTCGTCCCTGATTTGGGGCTCTGGTGGGCATGTAGTACTGGACTGATACCCTGTGTACACACACAAATCCTAAATACTTGTGTTCTACTCCACTTGCTTCCCCGTGTATATTATCACCCTCCTAAAGTTCTGGAACAAATTCATAAGAAATGATGGCCGAGATGGGCACTGGAGCAGCTGGGCTGGTTCATTAGGTCCCCCTGGCTGGGTCCTCTGGATATTTTTTTTATTATTTATTTTTAAGTTTAAATTTAGATTAGAAACAATGTTGCTTCACAAGTCAGTTCCAGGTCCCTCTCTGATTCCCTCCCCTCTTCCCGTGCCCTCTCCCCAGAATCCTCCCCGAATATCCCCTCATTTTCCCAGGGAGGGTGAGGCCTTCCATGGGTGTGTCCATAGTCTGTCATTTCATCCAATGCAGGGCCTAGAACCTCCCCCAAGAGTTCAGGGTGAGAATGAATCTCACATTGTTGGATGGGAGTCCAAAGTCCATGTGTATACTCAGGATAAATACTGATCTACTGCCCAAGGCTCAATAGATTACCTAGGCCTCCTCACTGACACCCTCATTCAGAGGGTCTTGATCAGTCCCATGCTGGATTCCCAGGCATCAGGCTGGGATTCAAGAGTTAACCATTGTCAGGTCAGCTGTTTCTGGGGGTTAAACCAGCCCAGTCTTAATCCCTTTGATTATCAGTCCTCCCTCACTGTTATTGGCTTTCTTGAGTTCAGCTCAGTGCTTAGCCATGGGAGTGTACCTTTTCTTACATCAGCCACTGAAAGAAAGTTCTGTTTCCCAGACTCTCTGGCCATGGAATTGTAGGCTCGCACTCCCCAGATGAATCTCTAAAATCCATATATGAGAGAGTACATGCCATGTTTCTCTTTTTGTGACTGTGTTACCTCGCTCAGGATGGTTTCTTCTAGTGTCATCCATTTGCCTGCAAATGTCAGGGTTCCGTTGTTTTTTCCTGCTTAATAGTACTCCATTGTGTAAATGTACCACATTTTCTCTATCCATTCTTTGGTTCAGAGGCATCTAGGTTGCTTCCAAGTTCTGGCTATTACAAATAATGCTGCTATGAACATAGTGGGACAGACATCCTTGTTGTATAAATGGGCATCTTTTGGATATATGCTTAAGAGTGGAGTTGCTGGGTCTTGTTGTAGGTTTATTCCCATTTTTCTGAGGAATCTCCATAGTGATTTCCAATGTGGCTGAACAAGTTGGCACCCCCACCAGCAATGGAGGAGTGTTGCCCTATTACCACATCCTCTCCAGCATAAACTGTCCTGACAGGAGTGAGATGGTATCTCAGAGTTGTTTGATTTGCATTTCCAGGATGGTTAAGGATGTTGAGCACTTTCTCAAGTTCCTCTCAGCCATTTTAGACTCCTCTATTGAAAATTCTCTATTTAGTTCTGCAGCCCACTTTTTAATTGGATCCTTTGGTGTTTTGGAGACTAGCTTCTTGAGTTCTTTGTAAATTTTGGAGATCAACCCTCTGTCAGATGTGGGGTTAGTGAATATTTTTCCCATTCTGTGGGCTGCCTTTTTTTCTTGCTGACTGTGTCTTTTGCCTTACAGAAGCTTCTAGTTTCAGGAGTCCCACCTATTAATTGTTGATCTCACTGTCTGTGCTACTGGTGCTATGTCCAGGAAGCTGTCTCCTGTACCAAATGGTTCAAGATAGGTGGGACTAGGAGTCCAGGAGGACTCTGGGTAGGAAAAAAAACAGGGAGTCATCATGTAGCCCTCCAGAGAAGTAAGATGTCCGTCTGGTAAGAGAAATACTTAGATGGGTTGAATACTTAAGTCAGAGCTAGCCAGTAAGAAACAAGCAAGACCAACAGCTTCATAATTAATACATTGTCTAGTGTGTTATTTGGGGACTACAATGCAGCAGAGCCCAGGTGACTGGTGGGGAAAACCAAACCCGCAGTCAAGAAAAAGTCTTCTCTCTACAATGGCCATGTAGTCTTCATCTTAGACATGCAGGAATGCTTCAACATATGAAAATCTTTCAATGTACTCTACTATATAAACAAAGAAAATAAAACAAGCAAACACATGATCATCTCATTAGATACTGAAAAAGTCTTAGATGCCATATCCCTTTATGATAAATGTCTTAGAGAGATCAGGGATAAAAAGAACAAACCTTAGGTAATCTATGGCAAGACAATGGTCAACATCAAGCTAAACAAAGAGAAACTCAATTTGATTCCTCTAAACTCAGGAACAACATCAGGTTATCCACTTCCTCTGTATCTATTCAATTTTGTAATTGTAGCTCTAGTTAGAGCTGTAAGAAAACAAATTTGTAAGGAAGAAGTCATACTTTCACTATTTGCAGATGATAAGATAGATTATATGAGTGACAAAAAAATTCTGCGAGAGAACACCTAATACTGGTAAGCATTTTTAGTAAATTGACAGGATATAAATTAACTTAAAATATTCAGTAGACATCCTATTTATAGACAATGCATTGGTTGAGAATGAAATTAGAGAAACATCACTCTTCGCAATAGCCAGAAGCAACGCAAAATTTCTTGTTGTAATTCTAACCAACCATGAGGGTGGATAGCTCTCTGGGGTTCACTCCTATGCCTGTATGTCAATAACTTTAAGTCTTTAAAGAATGAAATTATAGAAGATGTCAGAAAATGGAAATATCACCTATGATCCTGGATAGATAGGTTAAATATAATAAAATTGACAAACATAACAAAAGCAATATACAGATTCAAAGTAATCCCCATCAAAATACCAGAAGAATTCTCATAGACCTTGAAAACACAATATTCAACCTCATATGGAAAAGAAAACCTAGAATAGCAAAAACGATCCTGAATGTCAGGAGTCTTCAATATCATAAAAGAACACATACCCGAGACTGACCCTGTGAATGAAACCAATGTGATAAAGCCTTTGTAAGTAATCACAATGCAGAGAAACCCCTTAACTGTAAGCAGTGTGGTAAAGCTGTACACTTTCCATAACTCAATAATCTGTGAGATCCTGAAAATTTTAATACTGAAAGTAATCTGTGTATTAAGGATTTGGTAAAATCTTCAATGAACACACATTTAGTTACATAAGATTCTGCAGGGAAAAATGTGTCACAAGTGTCAACAATCTGCTCAAGGATTGTGATGTCTCTGTACTGTTTGCCCCTGCAAACTGGTGTGGACAAAACTCTTATAAGTTCACTGATAAGGTAACCCTTTTTGTTTTCACATTTTGCTTTAATTGCATAAAAAACATAACTCAGATCATTTTATTTCTCTAATTTCAATCCTAAGTGCTAGATTTCTGTTCCATGAACCAATTCATATGAGGGGAAACTGTTAAGACTTTAAATGCCTCAACCCCTGAGATACAGGAGTGAGTGAGTACAAGATAAAACATTCACTTGTAAAAATCAGTTTGGTTAGAGAATTGATTGAATTTAATTATGTGATATCAGTGTTTTGGTTTGTGACAGGTCATGCATGTTCCCAAGAAGGGTGGACCCTTGAGTCTTTCTGTAGGAGATGCAGTAGAAAAATTTCAAAACCCTGAACTATTTTCTGGCAATGAAGTTGTAATAATTTTTCTCATCCATACCTCTAACCCTGTTCATATTTTAATTCCCTTTTTGTAACATCTTTATATAAAGTAATGGGGAAGAAGTCATGGAAGAGAAATCCCTATTCCTGTAAACAATTTGGTAGAGACTTTAGAATATATACTTGTGTTCACTTTCAATAAAATCTTTTTTTAATCATTTTTTATTTTAATTTTAAATAGCTTGTTTTACATGTCAATCCTAGTTCCCTCTCCCTCCCCTCCTCCCGCACTCCCCTTCCCCCCTCCCTCCCACCCTATTGTCAAATCCTTCCACATAGGGGATATCTAGAGTCTGTCATTTTACTCTTGGTAGGGTCCAGGCACTTCCCTAAGAGTCCAGGCTGAGAGAGCATCTCTCTTTGTGCTATAGGCACGCGAAGACTGTCTGTATACCAGGGATAGACACTGATCCACAGCTCAGGGCCCCATAGGTTGCCCAGGCCTTCTCACTGACACCCACATTTGGGGGGTCCAGTTCAGTCCCATGCTGGCCTCCCCACTGTCGGTCTGGGGTCCAAGAGCTCTCCCCTGTTCAGATCAGCTGTCTCTGCTGGTTTTGCCAGCCCATTCTTTGCCAATTTGCTCATCACTCCTCTCTCTCTGTCACTGGGTTCCTTGGGTTCAGTTCAGTGATTAATTGTGTGTTTGCCTCTGCTTCCATCAGCCACAGGATGAAGGCTCCCGGATGGTTATAGCCATCAAGTTCATTATCAGGAATGGGCATTCGAGGTGGTCCCTCCACTATTGCTTAGCTTGCCAATTGGTGTTAACCCTTTAGATCACTCGAGGTCACTCTTGTGCCTGATCTGTATTCGATCCTATGATTTCCTCTTCCCCCTACTCTACCCCCACCCCCTCAACTTCCTGTTACCCCATGATCTACTCTCTCTTCCTCTTCACCCCCTGTCTTCTTACCAGGTCCCACCCCCCCCCACCCCTCGCCGTGTTCCCCATCCATTCAGAGGATCTTGTCTCCATCCTCTTCTCTTGGGTACTATGCATATATGCATATCTTTTAGGTTCTTTCCTGTTTCCCAGACTCTCTATCTGTGGAAGTGCAGACTGGCACTATCCTGATCCATGTCTAAAATCCATATATGAGTGAGTACATGCCATGTTTGTCTTTTTGCGACTGGGTTACCTCACTCAGGATGGTTTCTTCCAGTGCTATCCACTTCCCTGCGAATTTCAAGGTTCCATTGTTTTTTTCTGCTGAGTAATACTCCATTGTGTAAATGTACCACATTTTCTCTATCCACTCTTCAGTTGAGGGGCATCTAGGTTGCTTCCAGTTTCTGGCTATTACAAACAATGCTGCTATGAACATGGTGGAGCAGATGCCCTTGTTGTATGAACCTGCCTCATTTGGATAAATGCCTAAGAGTGGAATTGCTGGGTCTAGTGGTAGGTAAATTCCCATTTTCCTGAGGAATCTCCATACTGATTTCCAAAGAGGCTGTATGAGTCGGCACTCCCACCAGCAGTGGAAGAGTGTTCCTCTCTCTCCACATCCTATCTAGCATAAATTGTCTTCGGTGTTTTTGATTTTAGCCATTCTGACAGGAGTAAGGTGGTTTCTCAGAGTTGTTTTGATTTGCATTTCCCGGATGGTTAAGGATGTTGAGCACTTTCTTAAGTGTCTCTTGGCCATTTTAGCCTCCTCTACTGAGAATTCTCTACTTAGCTCTGTACCCCAACTTTTAATTGGATCCTTTGTTGTTTTGGAGACTTGTTTCTTGAGATCTTTGTAAATTTTGGAGATTAGCCCTCTGTCAGATGTAGGGTTAGTGAATATCTTTTCCCATTCGGTGGCCTGCCTTTTTGTCTTTTTGACTGTGTCCTTTGCCTTACAGAAGCTTTTTAGTTTCAGAAGGTCCCATTTGTTAATTGTCGATCTCAGTGCCTGTGCCACTGGTGTTATGTTTAGGAAGTGGTCTCCTGTACCAAATCGTTGAAGAGTATCTCCCAATTTCTCTTCTAAAAGTTTCAGTGTGGCTGGATTTATGTTGAGATCTTTGATCCATTTGGACTTAAGTTTTGTACAAGGCAATAAACTTGGATCTATCTGCAGTCTTCTACATACCAGTACCCAGTTATGCCATCACCATTTGTTGAAGATGCTTTCTTTTTTCCATTGTACAGTTTTAGCTTCTTTGTCAAAAATCAAATGTTCATAGGTGTGTGGGTTAAAATTACGGCTTTTGATTCGGTTCCATTGGTCTACCTGCCTATTTTTGTGCCAATACCAAGCTGTTTTCAGGACTATAGCTCAATAATAGAGCTTGAAGTCAGGTATGGTGATGCCTCCTGAAGTTCCTTTATTGTATAGGGATATTTTGGCTATCCTGGGCCTTTTGTTTTTCCATATAAAGTTGATTAATGTTCTTTCCAGGTCCTTGAAGAATTGTGATGGAATTTTGATAGGGATTGCATTGAATCTATAGACTGCTTTTGGCAAGATTGCCATTTTTATTATGTTGATCCTACCAATCCAAGAGCATGGGAGATCTTTCCATTTTCTGCTATCTTCTTTGATTTCTTTCTTCAAAGACACAAAGTTCTTGATATACAGGTCTTTCACTTCCTTGGTTAACATTATCCCCAGATATTTGATGCTGTTTTTGCTATTGTAATAAGTGATGTTTCTCTGATTTCTTTCTCAGTCACTTCATCATCGGTATATAATAGGGCCACAGATTTTTTTGGGTTTACCTTGTATCCTGCCACATTTCTAAAGGTGTTTATCAGCTCTAGGAGTAACCTTGCAGAGTTTTTTGGGTCACTTATGTAAACTATCATATCATCTGCAAAGAGTCAAAGTTTGACTTCTTCTTTTCCTATTTGTATCCCCTTTATCTCCTTTTGTTGTCTTATTGCTGTAGCTAGAATTTCAAGTACAATATTGAAGAGATATGGAGAGAGTGGACAGCCTTGTCTTGTTCCTGATTTTAGAGGAATTGCTTTGAGTTTCTCTCCATTTAGTTTGATGTTAGCTGTTGGTTTACTGTATATTGCTTTTATTATATTCAGGTATGTTCCTGTTATCCCTGATCTCTCTAGGACCTTTATCATGAAGGGATGCTGGATTTTGTCAAATGCTTTTTCAGCCTCTAGTGAGATGATCATGTGGTTTTTCTTTCGCAGATTGTTAATATGGTGGATTACATTGATAGATTTTCTAATGTTGAACCATCCCTGTATTCCTGGAATGAAGACTACTTGATCATGCTGGATGATTTTTCTGATTTGTTCTTGAATCCGGTTTGCGAGTATTTTATTGAGTTTTTTTGCATCAATGTTCATGAGGGAAATTGGTCTATAGTTCTCTTTCTTAGTTGTGTCTTTGTGTGGCTTGGGTATCAAGGTAATTGTAGCCTCGTAGAAAGAGTTTGGCAGTAAGCCTCCTGCTTCTATTGTGTGAAATACTTTGAGGAGTATTGGAATTAGCTCTTCTTTGAATTTCTGGTAGAATTCTGCACTGAAGCCATCTGGGCCTGGGCTTTTTTTGTTTGGGAGACTTTTGATGACTGCTTCTATTTCTTTAGGGGTTATAGGTCTGTTTAGATTGTTTATCTGTTCGTGATTTAGTTTTGGCAAGTGATATCTATCCATGAAATTGTCCATTTCCTTAAAATTTTCAAATTTTGTGGAGTACAGATTTCCAAAGTATGCCCTGATGATTCTCTGGATTTCCTCAGAGTCTGTTGTTATGTCCCCTTTTTCATCCCTGATTTTGTTAATTAGCATGCTCTCCCTCTGTCTTTTGGTTAGTTTGGACAGAGGTTTATCTATTTTGTTGATTTTCTCAAAGAACCAACTCTTTGTTTCATTGATTCTTCTCAGTGTTTTTCTGGTTTCTAATTGATTGACTTCAGCCCTCAGTTTGATTATTTCCTAGCATTGGCTCCTCCTTGGGGAGTTTGCTTCTTTTTGTTCTAGAACATTCAGCTGTGGTATTAATTCTCTAGTATGACTGTTCTCCAGTTTTTTCATGTGGGCACTTAGTGCTATAAACTTTCCTCTCAGCACTGCTTTCAAAGTGTCCCATAAGTTTGTGTATGTTGGGTCTTCATTCTTATTGAAATCGAGGAAGTCTTTAATTTCTTTTTTTATTTGTTCCTTTACCCAGGGATGGTGCAATTTTACATTGTTCAATCTCCATGAGTTTGTAGGGTTTCTGCGATTTGTGTTATTGTTGAATTCTAATGTTAATGCATGGTGGTCTGATAAGATGCAGGGGGTTATCCAATTTTTTTGTAGCTGCTGAGGTTTGATATGTTGCCAAGTATGTGGTCAATTTTAGAGAAGGTTCCATGTGGTGCCGAGAAGAAGGTATATCCCTTTGTTTTTGGGTGGAATGTTCTATAGATGTCTGTTAAACCCAGTTGGGTCATAACTTCTATTAGTTCTTTTGTTTCTTTGTTAAGTTTTTGTCTGGAGGTCCTGTCTAGCGGTGAGAGCGGAGTGTTGAAGTCTCCTACTATTAGTGTGTGAGATTTTATGTGCATTTTGAGCTTTAGTAATGTTTCTTTCACGAATGTAGGTGCCTTTGTATTTGGGGCGTAGATGTTTAAAATTGAGACTTCGTCTTGATGTATTTTTCCTTTGATGAATACGAAGTGCCCTTCTTCATCTCTTTTGATTGATTTTAATTTAAAGTCTAATTTGTTTGATATTAGGATTGCTACACCGGCTTGTTTCTTGGGACCGTTTGATTGGAAGATCTTTTCCCAACCCTTTACTCTGAGATAACGTCTGTCTTTGATTTTGAGATGTGTTTCTTGTATGCAGCAGAAGGAAGGGTTCTCTCTTCGTATCCATTCTGCTAGTCTGTGTCTTTTTATAGGCAAGTTGAGGCCATTGACATTGAGGGATATTAATGACCATTGATTGGTGATCCTTGTTTGCGCTTGATTTATTGTTAGTGAAGTTATTTTGTGTAGTTTCTCCTCCCTTTTTCTTTTGGTGTTTTGTAAAGTGTGATTATATATTGCCTGCGTCTTTGTGAATGTAGTTATCTTCCTTGGATCTAGGTTTTCCTTATAGCATTTTCTGTAGAGCTGGATTCATGGATACGTATTGTTTAAATCTGGCTTTGTCATGGTATATTTTGTTTTCTCCATCTATGGTAATTGAGAGCTTTGATGGATATAGTAGTCTGGGCTGGCATCCTTGTTCCCTTAGTGTTTGTAGGACATCTGTCCAGGATCTTCTGGATTTCATCGTTTCCTTTGAGAAGTCACGTGAAATTCAGATAGGTCTGCCTTTGTATGTTACTTGGCCTTTTTCTTTAGCTGCTCTTAATATTTTCTCTTTACTCTGTAGGTTTGATATTTTGATTATTATATGGCGAGGTGACTTCTTTTTCTGATCAAGCCTATTTGGTGTTCTGTAAGATTCTTGTACTTTCATAGGCATATCTTTCTTTAGGTTATGGAAGTTTTCTTCTATGGTTTTGTTGAATATGTTTTCTGTACCTTTAAGTTGAATTTCTTCACCTTCTTCTTTACCTATTATTCTCAGGTTTGGCTTCTTCACAGTGTCCCATATTTCCTGGATATTTTGTGTTAAGGATTTGTTGGTTTTGAGATTTTCTTTGGTTGACGACTCTATATCCTCTAATGAGTCTTCAACACCTGAGAATCTCTCTTCTATCTCTTGTATTCTATTGGTGATACTTGCATCTGTAGTTCCTGATCGTTTACCCAGCTTTTCTATTTCCAGCATCCCTTCAGTCTGTGTTTTCTTTATCGTTTCTATTTCAGCTTTCAAGCCTTCAACTGTTTTAGTTGTTTCCTTAATTTTTTTGCTTTTTTCTTGGTGCTCTTTAGATTCTTTGAGAGATTTGTTTATTTCTTAAATTTTTCCCCCATTTCATGGATTTTTTTGTTTGTTTTTTCTTCTATTTCTTTAAGGGATTTCCTCGTTTCTTCTTTGAGGGTCTCCATCATCTTCATGCAATAATTTTTAAGGTCTGTCTCCTCTTCTTCGTCTATGTAGTGCTTTTCGGGTCTTGCTGGTGTTGGATCCCTGGATTCTGGTGGGGTCATGTTGGTGTTTCTGTTGCTGAGTGATCTCTTATTCTGTCTTCTTCCCATCTCTTCTTCCAGTGGGTGCTGTTGGGGTCTATCTGTCTCCACTGGTCTCCTTCCTTCTTGCAGCTGAAGCTGAAGCTTGACTCACTGGGGTTGGGGTCTTGGAGGGGCTGATGTTTTTCCTGTGTGGGCGGGTCTTCTGGATGCCGGGAGAGGCCAGGAAGATCGAGAGGGATGGGTGATGGGCGGGCGGTCCCCTCCCAGAGACCCAATCTCACCTGAAGCTGGACTCGCTGGGGTTGGGTTCTTGGAGTGGCTGATGTCTTTCCTGTGTAGGCGGGTCTTCTGGATGCTGGGAGAGGCCCGGAAGATCGAGGAGGATGGGTGATGGGCGGGCGGTCCCCGCCGGAGACCCAATCTCACCTGAAGCTGGCCTCGCTCTCAATAAAATCTTTTTTCACATAAAACAAACAAACAAAAAGATCCTGTAAAAAAAGGAACTTTGTTGTGGGAATTCCACCAGGGTCCTGTTGCTGCTTAAGCCCACAAATAACACACAAGACACTATATTAATTATGAAGCCATAGGTCATTTGCTATGGCTTCTAATCAACTATCTCTGACTTAACCATTACACCATAATCACCAATATACATTTTTGTAAGGACTTATCTTCCTAAGAACACCACACTTGTATTCTCTCATCCAGGGATCCCATCTCAATGACTTTCTTCACTATATTTCCCAGAATCTTCCTAGATTCCCAGTCCCACCTATCTTGCTTCCCTATTGGTCAACAGTGATTTATTTACATATACACAGAAGGACTTCCCCATCATCTCATTTATGTCTAATTAAAAAGAAAGGTTTTAACTTTAACATAGTTAAATTATATATAATAGAACAGTTATCAAGGAAGAACTATAGTTACAATATTTTTATCCATTAGCATTTAGAAAGATTTAAAGAAAATATTTTATCATCTATCCTTTCTGTGTGAGTATAAAGTTTTATAAGTAGCTTATCTTTTGTCATAAATAAGGAAAACTATCTGTCTTCAACTCCAACAAAGACTACAGAAAGATACTATGTAAACACTAGGATTGACAGAGACATCACTCTACATAGACAGTCACTGGATGTTCCTCTGTAACATTGAGGCAAACATCTTCAGTCCACAGACCAAAGTGTGTCTGGCAGACTTCTCAGCAAAGAAGGATTTAATCTGTCCATCTACATAGGCAGATTGTCAATCATTTTTTTCTGTGTCCTGCAGAATGTCTGGCAGATGCTTCCATGAAGCAGGAACCCTGTAGGACTGTCCAAGTTCAGCAGTCACTTTCCTGTGGGTCCTGCATGCCCAGTTTATACAGCAACAGTCAGACAGTTCAGGCAAGAACAGTTTCTTGCCCAAATGACTAATCTTGTCATGTTGAAAGCAAACTCTATAATGAGTTTCTTCTATGCCCCTCTTCCTCTC